>NC_057408.1:24276340-24527847 GCF_019320065.1 Cervus canadensis | reverse complement strand
CAGGTTGATTCTTCCAGGTTCCATTCTTCTCTTCTCAAGATTACTTTTGGCATTCGAGGTTTTTGGTATTTCCATACAAAATTGTGAAATTATTTGTTCTAGTTCTGTGAAAAATACCGTTGGTAGCTTGATAGGGATTGCATTGAATCTATAGATTGCTTTGGGTAGAATAGCCATTTTGACAATATTGATTCTTCCAATCCATGAACATGGTATGTTTCTCCATCTGTTTGTGTTGGTAATGGTAGCCTTTGTGCGGGTGAATAATAATAACAACAATAGCAACCACCTCAGAATTTCAAGAGTTACCAAAACAAATGGTTATTTCTTGCTCACTGTACACTCTATGTGGAGGCGGTCTGTTTTTCTCTTATTCACTCAGGGACCCTCTGAGAGAGATCCTTAGTCCATTCTGAGAAGCAGCCATCTTAACATTTTCTTCTGAGCTCCCTGAGGCAGGCGCCCACCTCTGAACCATGCTGACAAACTGCTAGACCAGATCAGTTAACCTTCAGACTAACTGCAAGGTTAAGCTGGGAAATTTAGTGAGCATCACATCCTTTATTTTAGTAGAGAAAGAACAAAGAGCAAATGAGAAAGAGACATGGGGGCAGAGGAAAACCAGGCAAAAGAGCTGCCTCAGAAATCAAGGGGCAAAGATCCTTTAAGAAGGACCAAAGCCATCTTCAAGTTCAGCTAGATGGGTTAGAACAAGGACAGGATCTTGGCTAACTGTAACACAACAGTGATCGGGATAAGACTTGTTTTGCTGGAGAAGAGACAATAAACCCTGATTAATGTTGATTGATAATATCATTAGAAGCAAGACAATGGTACAGTGAATATGTATTTTCTGGGAGTTTTGTTGCAATATGGCAGGGAAATCAGGTTGATTCTTGAAAGGCATTTTGATATTTTAAAATATTTAATGACCTAGAGATCTTAGTATATTTAAATATATCAAATATATCTCCCTAAAGTATTTAAAGGTGTTAAAAATATATATTTCAAGAGGATTAGTCTCCTGAGAAATGAAAAATCCATGATATTACAGGTGAGAAGAGAAGTCCTCAGACCATAAGGAGTACATGGTCTTAACAGCAAAATATGTTTCTTCCTTTGTCTTAGGAGAGAAGACAGAAAGAAAGATACAGGTACAGGTCTGGAGTGGACTTGGGAGCGGAAAGAAGAGGGACTTCTTGTCTGTTTCCATTTCTCTGTGATGTATCCACTTAAATGATTAGTGAGAGTGAGGCTGAGAAAATGTGGAGATTTGATGACAAAATCTCTTAGAAGTTAGGGAAATGAATCTTCCAGTAATGTGCAGTGAGCAGTGTTCAGCACAGTTGGTGTGACACTTGTCAAACCAGTGGTGAGAAAGACTCAGAGAAAAACTATTTTGTTTGCAAGAGAGAAATTTTGTTGAACTAACGTGCACTTATGCTGGTTAAGAAGAGATATGAAGGCCATAGGGAAGTAAAGCAAAATGTATTGACTGTTGACAGGTCTCGATACAGTCAGAGAACTGCTGACATGGGAATACTGGAATCGTTGAACCCAATTGTTGGGACCTATTGACCAGAGGGGTTTGAAAACAAGATTTATTATAACTAAGCCATTAACTCATTAACAAAGCAAGCATCTTTTAGTGTCTATAATAACTGTTTGTGTTATATGAAAGAACTTGGCAGCAAAAGAACTTGGCCATGAGAGAATGCATGACACCCTTGGCTTCATAAAACTTACTGTTTCATTAGTGTGTTGAAAGGAACCAATGCAGAGTTTTTTGAGATTATATCATAACCTTTTCATCCTGGCCAGGAGATGAGATGCTGACATTTAAGCTGGAGTTTGAAAAGAAGTAGGATCTAGAATCATTTAGGGAAAAAAACCAAAAAAACAGTGGGGAGGTCAGAGAACGTTTCAAACAGAAAGGAGATTCTTTTGAGGTTGAAAAAGAGTTAGTGTGGTGTGAGATATCACTGTTATCTGTTGATGATAAGATTATAGCCTATTCTAGAGAAAACTTCTTACAAATTTTTTTCTGAAAGCATGCGATGCTTAACTGCTACAGTTCAATATCTCAAAAATGTTATCTTCATTTATATATTGCCAACAGTGTAAGAAAAAGCTAAGTCCAATATATGGATATTTTAATTTATGATTTATCAGAATTAATATATGCATTTATATGTATATGATATGGTGACTTGAAGAATTACACACACATGCATGTGTACATATCTAAACACGTTGGTTGTGGTGTTTTTATAGCCAAACATACTCTCTTGGACTGTGTATTCCTCTTTTTTTCCCAACATATTTTTTTTTAATTGGAGGAAAATTGCTTTACCCTCTTAAAAGACAACAGATGCATCTAAATGTTCTCCGTCTGCATATCAATGCAATTTCTATTTTCTAGTACACATAATTTTTTTATTTTTAGTAAAAACTGGGTAGTTATATTTTAAACAAATAAGACTGCAAATAAGTTCCACTTTTTTGTTACAAGACCAATTTGCTTTTCTTTCAGTCATGTTGTTATTCAGTCACGTAGTTGTGTCCCACTCTTTCTGACCCCATGGACTGCAGCATGCCACACTTTCCTGTCCTTCACCGTCTCCCATGGTTTGGTTGAACTCATGTCCATTGAGTCAGTGATGCCATCCAACCGTCTCATCCTCTGTCGTCCTCTTCTCCTACTGCCTTCAATCTTTCCCAGAGTCACAGTTTTTTCCATTGAGTTGTCTCTTCACATCAGGTGGCCAAAGCATTGGAGCTTCAGCTTCAGCATCAGTCCTTCCAATGAATATTCAGGGTTCATTTCCTTTAGTATTGACTGGTTTACAGTCTTAAGAATAGTTGCCAATCAATAACTTTTGTTAAATGACTAAGAACCTAGTGAAATATCACAGCAACAATTTAATCACATATTTCTTAATCACATAAAAGAATGTATCATAAATATATATATATACACCTGCTTTCTTTCAAAATTGTACATAACTACTCTATAGAGGAGTTATACATGAACTGTGAGCTTCCAGATGTTCAAGCTGGTTTTAGAAAAGGCAGAGGAACCAGAGATCAAATTGCCAACATCTGCTGGATCATCAAAAAAGCAAGAGAGTTCCAGAAAACCATCTATTTCTGCTTTATTGACTATGCCAAAGCCTTTGACTGTGTGGGTCACAATAAACTGTGGAAAATTCTGAAAGAGATGGGAATACCAGACCACCTGACCTGCCCCTTGAGAAACCTGTGCAGGTCAGGAAGCAACAGTTAGAACTGGACATGGAAAAACAGACTGGTTCCAAATAGGAAAAAGAGTACATCAAGGCTGTCTCTTGTCACCCTGCTTATTTAACTTATGCAGAGTACATCATGAGAAACGCTGGGCTGGAAGAAGCACAAGCTGGGATCAAGATTGCCGGGAGAAATATCAATAACCTCAGATATTCAAATGACACCACCCTTATGGCAGAAAGTGAAGAGGAACTAAAACGCCTGTTGATGAAAGTGAAAGAGGAGAGTGAAAAAGTTGGCTTAAAGCTCAATATTCAGAAAACTAAGATCATGGCATCTGGTCCCATCACTTCATGGCAAATAGATGGGGAAACAGTAGAAACAGTGGCTGACTTTATATTTTTGGGCTCCAAAATCACTGCAGATGGTGATTGCAGCCATGAAATTAAAAGATGCTTACTCCTTGGAAGGAAAGTTACAACCAACCTAGACAGCATATTAAAAAGCAGAGACATTCCTTTGCCAATAAAGATCCGTCTAGTCAAGGCTATGGTTTTTCCAGTGGTCATGTATGGATGTGAGAATTGGACTGTGAAGAAAGCTGAGGGCCGAAGAATTGATGCTTTTGAACTGTGGTGTTGGAGAAGACTCTTGAGAGTCCCTTGGACTGCAAGGAGATCCAGCCAGTCCATCCTAAGGAAGATCAGTCCTGCGTGTTCATTGGAAGGACTGATGCTGAAGTTGAAACTCCAATACTTTGGCCTCCTCATGTGAAGAGTCGACTCATTGGAAAAGACTCTGATGCTGGGAGGGATTGGGGGCAGGAGGAGAAGGGGTCGACAGAGGATGAGATGGCTGGATGCCATCACCGACTCGATGGACATGAATTTGAGTAAAGTCTGGGAGTTGGTGATGGAGGACAGGGAGTCCTGGTGTGCTGTGATTCATAGGGTCGCAAAGAGTCGGACACGACTGAGCAACTCAACTGAACTGAACTGACTCTGTAGAGGAAAAGTTTTAAATGTATGCATGTCTTTTCTACTTAGCACCACAAACCACAAAGATTTGCACCATAAATAAAAAATACAGTTTTTAAAATAGGTGTTTTTTATCATCTGTTTGTGTCCAGAATATTCAATTTCCATTTTTAGTATTTTTTCCTTAGAATTGGAAGTATTGATTAATTTGAGAGGAACACTATTGGGTGATTGTTATTTTTGAGTCTAATTTATGTAATCTGGGTGAATATATAAACTCTTTCAGACATTTAGTAAATTTCAGACATTTAGTAAATCATTCTCTTACTCCCATAGTCTTTATCTCTGTGCCAAAGTGAAGTGGACATTTGGCAAGTGACCAGTTAATTTGATCAATGCAGACACCAGACAACATTATGCAGGGGAAAACGTCACTTGGCAGCTAAACTCAGGTCTTAATGGACCAAATGGTTTGATGCAACTGCAGGGAGCGTTTATTCCTAACCTTAGATGAACTGACCCTGTAAAATTCACAGTAAATGTGGGTAGTTGGACATTTGCAGCTCAAGCAAGTGTTTTCAAGTTTTCTTATTTTACAAGCCTATGATCAGATGCATTGGCTCCATCTCAACTACATATGCAACGATATGCATATTTCTTTTTCAACTACACGTGAAACAATATAATGACAGAGTCCTCTTCTTTCATGATCTAAAGTGAAAAGTTCTGGAAAAAAAATGTATTATGGAGGGATCACCTACAATACTCAATTACCAGGTGTTGAGTAGCAGCTAACATTTATTATTGACAAAAGGAAACCTGTTCACTGATTGTTTTTTAACCTTAAAATGAACTTCATTTCATATATGCAAGTTGAAGTTAGTTTCATAAAATGTTAGATAATTAAAGTCATCTGATTGTTGGATGGTACAAAACTGATTTTGTGCAATTATTGACTGGGGAATGATTACAGCTGTATTTTTGAAAGAGTGAAAATTATTCTGAAGAATAACACAAAGGCATAATCAAAGCAATATGAATCCAATGATATTGATTTTATAGCATTTCAAGAAAATTTTCCACATAAAGGAGTTTAGAGGAAAATTGCCTAACAGAATTGCACTTATCATTGCCTTACTTTTGCATCTGTAATGGCATTTATGCCTTTGGCAGAAATATACCATTTTCATGGTAGAAGGAACTTTTCCTTTTTTTACCTTTCTTAAAAAGTTTTAATTGGAGGATAATTGCTTTACAATGTTATGTTAGTCTCTGCTGTATGACTGTGAATCAGCTATAAGGAGTTACATATCCTCTTCCAGCTGAGCCTCCCTCTCAGCCCACCCCCATCACACCCTCTGGGTCATCACAGAGTGCTGAGCTGAGCTCCCTGGCTAATCAGCAGTCGCACTAGCTGTCTATTTACATGTGGTGCTGTATATGCTATACATATAGTGCGTACATAGGTCTGTGCTACTCTCTCATTTCGTCCCCCATCTCCTTCCCCTGTGTGTCCAAGTCTGTTCTCTGCATCTGAGTCTCTATTCCTGCCCTGCAAATAGGTTCATCAGTACCGTTTTTCTAGATTCCATGTACATATATGTTAGTATCTGATACTTGTTTTTCTATTTCTGATATCATTCTGTATGACAGGCCCTAGGTTCATCTACCTCATTACAACTGGCTCAAAATACTCTATTGGGAGCTCTTGCAACTGTGCTAGACTGCGTTAGTATCTGTCTGTGTAACACTTGGGTTTACACCAACTGAGATAGCCCCTAATACATTTCACTTATTTAAAAATTATGAACAGAATTCCACTGAAATTAAAAATCTTGAGTCTATTGAAAACATAGCTGGTTGAGAAATTATTTTCAGAGGATGTGTATTTAAGACATGCCATATAAACAGGACAGGGGAGCCTGAGAGTGGGTGCTATAAACACATGGATTGTAACCTGTCGGGCTCCTCTGTCCATGGAATTCTCCAGGGAAGAATACTGGAGTGGGTTGCCATTTCCTCCTCCAAGGAGTATTTTCCACCCAGGGACTGAACTCTAGCCTCTTGTATCTCCTACATTAGCAGGTGGGTTCTTTACCACTGGACCACCTGGGAGGCTTATATAAACAGGGCATATAAAGCAGCATCCGGAACTCAGAATGCTTTGTATAATGTTCAGTATGGGACCCTTGAACCTTGTTCAATATTATATGTACAGAGTTATATTTAAAAGTGTGTTACATAAGCTTTCCCTGAGTTTTGTTGAATAGCTATAGCATGAGAATATAAAAAGAATATATAAACATTATCTGCAGCCTAATTTTCAATTGTGAACTTGGGAGAATGCTTAAAGTGGCCTATAGAAATCAAGAACGTATTTGTATAAGCACTTTTTCCCTCCTGAGACTTAGGACTATTCATCTTGCAAAGATGACAAGAACATGTACAAATAAAGCACATTTACCAGGTAGTGATGACAGATATTAAAATCACTCAAATTCCTGTTTTTAGCATCAAAATTTAAAAAGAACAAATGAGATGATTATTACCAGTCACATAGGTAAATGTAACATAAGTAACAGGAGTTAGAATAAGTTCTCTGTCTAGGAAAGTGACTCAGATTATCTCCACTGTGTTTATAGCAGCCATTCTCAGGCTCCTCTGTCCATGAAATTCTCCAGGCAAGAGTGCTGGAGTGGGTTGCCCTTCCCTTCTCCAGGGGGATCTTCCCAACACACGGATGGAATCCCCATCTCCTGCACTGCAGGCGGATTCTTTACTCTCTGAGCCTCCAGAGAAGCTCAAAGTTATTCAGATTTTCTCCACTGTGTTTACAGCAACCACTCCCAGCCCTGACACAGCTCTCAACCATATTCTGTTTTCATGTGTGTTAACTCATCTCATTTTGCAAATGGAATGTGAGCTCCCTTAGGCCAGAAATGTGTAACATGTATAACCCAGGGCTGACGACATTTTCCAAAGTTACTAATGAGCTCTCTGAGACACCCAGACTTTCCACCTTCTGGGAAACCAGCATTTACTGTCTATGTCCCCAGCCAGCACCCAGGTTCCCCTCGCCAGACACCGCTGAGTAGAGAAGCA
The DNA here is from genome assembly GCF_019320065.1 of Cervus canadensis. Taxonomy (NCBI): domain Eukaryota; kingdom Metazoa; phylum Chordata; class Mammalia; order Artiodactyla; family Cervidae; genus Cervus; species Cervus canadensis. The sequence goes on along the minus strand of NC_057408.1, from coordinate 24,520,522 downwards.
AGTGCCATCCCTCGACTGGAGGACTTGTCCTGACAGTGTTGCCAGCTCCAGAGGTTTCCCTTGACATGTGTGGGACCCACGCCTTTTCTTCTGTTGCTGATCCAAGCTTTCTAACATGCTCCTTCCCCAGGAAACTCTATTCCTTAACCCATGCAACACCGCGTTGTTGAGTTCATGACCCATGACGGCCACCACAGAGGGACCTTCTTTGAATAGGAGGCCACCTTTGGATAAAGTATGGGGATACTTTTAGTTAGTTTTAGATCAGCTAACTTATTTGTTTTCCTAATTTTGTTTTAACATACCTAACTTTGGCCTCTAATGCTTCTCTCTTAGAAACACCAACACAATGAGAGGAGAAACAATTCAGTTATTCCACACTTAAGGATTTATTTGTGTGCCTTAGTTGATCACCCATTAAACAGGTGCATACTTCCCGACCCCCTGTGAGATTACCTTAACGTGCCAATCAATGTTAACCTATAGGGCAGTTTTGATAATTTCATGTAGGTAATAGATATTGATTTCTGGATTTGGAGGCAATCGAGAATTAAATATTAATAAATGGTATGAATTTAATTCTCGAGTTCTGAGACAATCAGAGGTTGTGAATAAAACATGCTGTATCTTTCTCAGATCGATTGGAAAACTGAGTTTAACTTTGGGCTTCTATATCTATGATTGGTTATTTCAACAGAAAGTAAAAGGCGTACTCAATTTGTACACCTGTGATCACTCATCTTGTTTCTAAAGCAAATACTTTGTCAAAAATGATGGCACATTGGTATTCCAGGGAAGAGTAAAATTTTAGAGGGTAATATTTATTTAATAACAAATTTTACAATATTTTTAGGACTACAATAGCAAAAAAAGTCTATTTCAGTCTTTTCTACGTCAGCAATTCATTTTTCAACTTGATATACACCTTTTGAAATATCATCCACATATAATACATTGTAGGCACTGAAAGAGATTTAAAAATTCAAAAATGAGTTAAAAGGAAACCACTTCCATCATAAAACGTGCAGTTGGTATCTGTGAGGGCCTGGTCAAGTAGATGGAAAATGCTCTGTTAAATCCTCTCTGTTGGACATCTAGGTTGCTTCCATTGCAATATCGTGTTAGTTTCTGCTGTACAATGAAGTCAGTCATATGTATACATATATTCCCTCCCTCTCAGACCTCCCCACCTCCCCATCCCAGGTTATCACAGAGCACTGGCTGTTGCAAACGGGGCTTCAATGAACATTGAGGTCCATGTGTCCTTTTGAATTATGATTGTCTCAGGGCATGTGCCCAGGACTGGGATTGCTGGGTCGTATGGCAGTTCTGTTTTAGTTTTTTAAAGAGCCTCAGCTCTTTTCTCCACAGTGGCTATATCAATTTACATCCCCGCCAATAGTGCAAGAGTGTTCCCTTTTCCCCACACCCTTTCCAGCATTTCTTGTTTATAGATTTTTTTGGTGATGGCCATTCTGACGGATATGAAGTGATACCCTCTTGTAGTTTTGATTTGCATTTCTCTAATGATTCGTGACGTTGAGCATCTTTTCATGTGCCTCTTGGCCATCTGTAAAGAGATGAATGGATAAGGAAGATGTGGTACATATGTACAATGGAATATTACTCATCCACTTAAAGGATTGGAAGAGGGCCGTTTGTAGAGACATGGATGGACCTAGAATCTATCATATAGAGGGAAGGAAATCAGAGAAAAACAAGTATCATTCATTAACAGAGGTATGTGCAATCTAGAAAAAATGGTACAGATGGACCTATTTCCAAGGCAGGAATAGAGAACCAGACATAGAGGACAGGCATGTGGACGCAGTGGGAAGGGGGATGGGGCACACTGGGAGACTGGGATTGACGTGCACACACCACCATGTGTGAAAGAGAGAGCTAATGGGAAGTTGCTCTAAGCGCAGGAAGCCCAGCTCCTTGCTCTGGGATGATCTAGAATGGGGAGGTAGGGAGGTCCAAGAGGGAGGGAGGGTATGTAATCATATGGCTGACTTGACTTCATTGTACAACAGAAACTTAACAGCATTGTAAAGCAATTATATTCCAATTTTTTTAAATGTAAAAAAAAGAAAAAAATCCCCTCCATCTGTGGACGCTGGGGTCAGAGCAGCGTTGCCTGAGTTTGCCATCAGGCCGGTGGCCCAGCAGTGAGGATGCTGGTCCCTCCTTCCCCCCACCTGTCTGCCTCTCGCTTCTCAGGGCTGTGGCCGAGGACTGGAAGCAAGGACAGGGGAGCAGGCAGGCCGTGAGCTAGTGATCCGTGCCGCCTCTTTCTGCCTGGCATCCTCCTCACTCAGTCCCTGACCAGCCGTCACCCTTTCATGTGGGATTGTTTTGCTGTGGTCATCTCACTCATCCCACTGGGGTGGGGGATTTTTTTTTTTTTTAATGAAGCAATTCCAGCTCCTCTCTCAGGGACCACTCGCTCAGACTCATTCCAAACATTCATGCCTTCCTGCTCCCAGAAATTCCGAAAGCACAGGCAGTTACCAACGAGACACCGCCCCTGCTCCGTGGCAACATCTGCTTGTACTTTTTATAGTATGCATCACTCTGTCCCCCAGACGCCAGGTGGCACATGTGACATGGTTCTCTGCTTCCTCACCCCTCGCTGTCTTCACGTGGGGCAAGGAACTGCACTCCACTTCTCAGGACTGAACCCGCCCCAGGGCCCGGTAACAGGCCTTCCCGGCGTCTCCCTGCCCACCTGTAATGATCAGGGCCTGATGGCTGCAGGACCAGCTTTCTACCACACTTTTATTTTTCTTTCTGGTCATTTGCTTTAGAAGGAGAGGCACTTAAGAATATTTTGTTCTCAGGGTTGAGGTCTTAGGCAAAATTGGACCAAAGTTAAACCTCTGTTTCACGTATATCTTATTACTGTGTGTTTGTGGTGTATACATACATCATTGGAATCATTATGCACATAAAGTGCACTGTGCTTTATTATTCTACATTCTATTAGCCTCATTATTCCTGTGTCATCAAAATTCTTCCCATATAAATGCTCATAATATTGCAGTATAAGGATTAATTATTACTTATTTAATAAGAACCCAATCATATAGATTATTTCTGGCATATTATTGTTGTTAGGAGGAATGCAGAGTGAATACTTTTGGACACAAAACTTTTATTTATATGCACATTCATTCATATAGTATTTTCCTAGAATAATTTTCTTGTTATAGAATCTAGAACAGAGTTAAACCTGCTGATCTATTTTGGTAAGTTATCCTCCCCAAAATGTCCTGAAATTTTACATTTTCCTTCAGCAGTGTAAGACAGTATCTTTCTTACCATTTCTGTACTGACATTCTTATTACTATTTTTTCATTTCTTGGATTATTGGGTTTCCTCTTCTGAGAATTTTCTTTCCTTTGTCTATCTTATTTCCTATTAATTTTTATGAACACTCCTGGCCTTTTTTTTGTAACTTATTTTATTGAGGTATAGTTGATTTACAGTGTTGTGTTAACTGCTGCTGCAACAAATCACTACAAACTGAGTGACTGAAAGCAGATTTCCTCTTACCGTCCAAAAATGCATCTTTAGGGCTAAAATCAGGTGCCAGGGGGACTGAGTCCCTCCGGAAGGCTCTAGGGAGAACCTGCTTCCTTGTCCTTTCCTCTTCTAGAGATGCCTCTGTTTCTTGACTGTGGCCCCTCCCTGGTATCTGCCTGTGTGGCTTCTGTTGTCACATCCACTACTGACTCTGACTCCCTGCATCTGTCTTTTTATTTATTTTATTGAAGGATAATGGCTTTACAGAATTTTGCTGTTTTCTGTCAAACCTCAGCATGCATCAGCCACAGGTACACATATATCCCCTCCGCCCCCCTCCCCACCCCACCCCTCCAGGTTGACACTGAGCCCCTGTTTGAGTTTCCTGAGCCTTACAGCGAATTCCCGTCGGTCTCCTGGCCTTTCTGATCTCTCCTTTTTCTCTCCATTATTGACTCCTTATGCTCTTTCTCTTACACAAATGAAAGGAGTTGTTTGGCTATTGGGTCTGTAAATCTCAAAACACAAGTCTATTTATTTTATTTAAATAATTTATTTCTCTAGAATTATGAGCAAAAGCAATAGCCTTATCTATCCAGAGAGTTTGTGCAGAGCCATTTTCATATAAAAGGGCTGCACAGAGGACTTGGAGAAAGCCTGATTTATCGAATGAAATTAAGCATTTTCCACAGGAAAGTATTTTCTCTGAACATTTGTGGCTTTGTGCAATTACAGGGCTCTCAGTGTGGGTAGAGAGAAGGTTGGATACTTGGTTATAAAGCATTACTTAGCTAAGTGTGCACGGCTTTAAGAAAAAACTGTGTGGGAGTGAGCATTCCCCACTGAGGGTGAGTCAGTGATCTCTCCTTTTATTTCCCCATGGGGGCCTGTAAAATAGAAAAAGAACTTCTGATCCCATCTACGGTTTTGGTGACTAACCATTAAGGGTTTAACTTAATATCTGTATGTTCTCTAGAGACACGAAATGCTGTATGCCTACTAAATTATATTTGTAACTTATGGTTTAACTCTAGGGTTTAAACAGTCATATTTGCAATTCTTTGGAAATATTTAAATATCACAAAGTCAGGATATGTTGTAATAGAGATTATAATATATTGCCAACTATTAGAAAACCTTATTATGTGTAGATTGAATTGGTGATTAGCACCTGCTATTAAGAGAAAATGAGTCTAAGGAGACATTTTTATTCAGCCAATGTCATAAGAACTAATTTTGTCTGCATATGAGTTACATTAGAGATATACTCAGGATGCACACATACAAACACATACATAAAGGTGATATAAATATAAGTATATTCTTACTGACTAGGTCCTACAGTTTTTCTCTGCAACTTTTCTAGGTACATTTGAACACCAATACAGAGGCCTTACTTTTGCCAGATAGAATATCTTGATGTTTTTTTTCTTGTTGCTTTCTCCTTGATTTGGTTCTCTGGCTAAAGGGAAATAATTACCTGTCACCACTGTTGTTTAGGCACTCAGACATGTCTGACTCCTTTTCTTCCCCCCTGGACTGTAGCCTGCCAGGCTCCTCTGCCCATGGGATTCTCCAGGCAAGAATCCTGGGGTGGGTTGCCATTTCCTCCTCCAGGGGATGTTCCTGACCCAGGGATTGAACTGGCATCTCCTGCGTTGCAGGCAGATTCTTTTCTACTGAGCCCTGGGAAGCCCGCTGTAAGGAACAGAGCCGCTGTGCTTCCGTTAGTCTCCTTCGTTGGTTCATTCCTGCAGGTCCTGAGTGGTTATTGGCCGCTATCCTTATGCCAAACCAAATAAAAATACATTGACATAACCTGAGGGGGATGATCCGAGTCACCTCTTAGATTAGCTGAGACGCCTTCTGACTGGGCTCTTCACATTCATTTCTGCTTCTTCGATTTCTTTTCACTTGGCCTGGGGCCAGCTGTGTATAACCCTCTTCAGATTTGATAGACACCACCTAACTGCCTCTGACTTGCCTCACACCGTCTGAGAGGAAACCTCTTTCTTTTCCCCTGCACTGTACAATCCAGCCTGCGTACAGTCTAGAATCATAAACACATTTTGTTGTTTGCTTCATCAATCAATGAGACATTGTAAATATATTCATCTGTTCATACACTCATTTATCATTTGCTGAGCACCTTCCTTGTTCCAGACACTATTTTATACTCTTCAGATAATCAATGGAGTATACAGTTAAAAGGGAAAGACCACAAAAAGAAAAAGCCCTATCCTAATAACCCTGATGGTGTATCTGAGAGACATTTTTTTTCTTTTGCAGAATGAGTCAATTTAAAAATGACTAAAAGCCTAGTACCTTTTGATGTGCACTAAAACTGCCAGTGAATTAAGTCCAAATTTTTTTAAAGATGTCAGTTGGTTTCACTTAATATTATGGTGCTAGACTGTTGGTAAGGATGGGGCTTCCCAGGTGGCTCCGCAGTAAGAATCTGCCTGCCATTGCAGGAGAAGCAGGAGACGTGGGTTTGATCCCTGGGTTGGGAAGACCCTCTGGCGAAGAAAATGGCAACCTGCTCCAGTGTTCCTGCCTGGAGACTCCCATGGACAGAGGAGCCTGGTGGGCTACAGTCCAAGGAGTCGAAAAGAGTCGGACACGACTGAGCACGCGTTCATGCGTTAGTCAGGACAGAACATGACAACTGTCCAGATCTCTGCCACTGATACAAGCCTACTTTTTGCTCTTTTCTTAATCCAGTGAAGTCAGGAGGCTCTCTGTGGTGTGTCTTCTCCATGTAGTGACTCAGAGATCTGTAATTGTCAGCTTTTTAGCTTCATTATTTTATAGCCCTTCAGTTCCAGGTACTTAGGTAAGGAAGTTCCCATGGGGTGTCTCCTTTTTAGAGCTAGAAGAGATAGAAACCGCATCCTTCCACGTTTTAGCAGGCAGACTTTAATCTCGGTGTCCCACTGAAAGGCAAGGCTTAACAAAATAACTCCTGTTTTTACTAATCTGATATATATACCAGTTCATTTCCAATTTTGAATATTCCCAAGGTGGTGTTTCTTAAATTTTCTTTAGGTTAGCTCATAGTTGTTCTGTAATATTCTGCTTGTTTTCCAATATGCTAATTATTCCTTAATCTATTTTTTTGTATTTTTTTTGTAATAGAGTATTTTTATTCTTAATAATTCATTCCTCCAATTTTCCTCAGATAATTTGATATGTTGTATCCAACAGTTTGAATTGATTGCTCTTTATAAACAAAGCACACCTTTTATATGTGTGTGTATATATATTTATCTTTTTGTAGTTAAATTAAGATCATATATTTCTGTTAGTAACAGCTTTGACTATCTCTCTAAAGTTTGTACTGTATTTCATTATTTCCAAAATTTTACAGTTAAAGCTCCAATTTTCTGTTGACCTGACAACTAATTAATTTTCACCTTCCCACCTGACTCTAAATTGTTTCTTCTCTACGTAGATAGGTGCATTAAATATACATTGACTATGTGTGTTAGTTGCTCAGTCATGTCCGACTCTTTGCAACACCATGGACTGTAACCCACCAAGTTTATCTGTCCATGGGATTCTCCAGGCAAGAATACTGTAGTGGGTTGACATTTCCTCCTCCAGGGAATCTTCCTAACTCAGGGATGGAACCCAGGCCTCCTGCATTACAGGCAGCTTCTTTACTGCCTGATCCACCAGGGACTACCTATAGGATAAAAGAATCTTAAGTAAATGCAAAAACAGGTATAAGTTTCAACATGCAATAAAAACTACAAAGGAAATGAACAATAAGTGAAAATAATACTGCCAGTCATTATTCACATTTGGGTAATCAAGAAAGCATTTCAGAGTAAATCATATTTAAACTGGGACCTGAATGATAATTAGGAGGTGGGTGAGTATGGAGTTGCAAAAGCTCTTTGTAGGCAAAAGGAAAAGCGTCTCTGAATACTCTGAGACAGGAAAGGATTTGATGAATTCCAAGAACTGTGAAAAGATAAATTCCCAAAGAACATCCTGTCTGAGTTCTTTCATCAAGAAAATGTGGATGGAAAACCCTGTCTCTGCCTAAAATTAAATTGATTTTTCCCTGCCTCTCACATATTAGTTTAGCTGGATTTAAAATTCTAGGTTACTCAGCAACTGAAGACATTATTGTATTTATTGTAATAAAGTTTCTTGTTGCTGCAGATTATAAGTCTACTGTTCATTTCTTTATATGTTTTTATTTCCCACTATCTGTCCGTGCTTCAATAATCTCTCCTAGCTTTTTTTTTTGTTTTTCAGTTTGTTTTTATTTCCCACTATCTGTCCGTGCTTCAATAATCTCTCCTAGCTTTTTTTTTTTGTTTTTCAGTTTGTTTACAATATACTTTGAATATATTTTTATATTTTTATTCTGCTTAGTATTTTTGTGCAAATTTTTTTGGTCATTTCCCTCCCCCTATAACCCAGCATTGAGAGGTTGCCCTGTCAATAAAAAAAGGCAAAATTTCACTTGGAGAAAACCACTTTTATCCTTGTTTCTTCTCTTCCTATTTCCTTCCCAGCAAGATTCAACAGATATTTTGGGATTATAATACATAAAGCTTAAGAACAAAGTCCACACAGGAGCTAAGGGTGACCGAGCAGAAAGGTGAAAAGAACCCAACCTCTGGTGGCAATCGCTGAGTTGTTCTGTTCCCTCTGCATTACTGACACCTCGCCTTATTATTTCATTTGATAATTAACTAACATAGCCTAGCCAGTTTGTCTTCCTATCCTGTTATATTTAATGTTTCACAAATGACTTACATGTATTGTGTCATTTAAAGGTTACAGTTCTGTGAAATTGCTTTTGTATGCATTTTACAGATGAGGAAACTGGGAGTTAAAAAGAAATCAAAGTTAATGAAGCTTTTTTATATTTTCTAAAAAAATTGAATATTATTGGGAATATTGACATGACTATTTAAGAGATTAGTAGATGTTCAGCAAACATTTTTTTTGATTAGTTGCTTAGTTATCTGTCGTACTGAATAAGCACTAATGGCACTGAATTCACACAAACTCCAATGTTTGATTTTCAACCTGTGGCCCTCACACACACACATCTATACATACAAAATAAAAAACTGGAAATAGAACTGCCATATGACCCAGCAATCCCACTTCTGGGCATACACACTGAGGAAACCAGATCTGAAAGAGACACGTGCACCCCAATGTTCATTGCAGCACTGTTTATAATAGCCAGGACATGGAAGCAACCTAGATGCCCATCAGCAGATGAATGGATAAGGAAGCTGTGGTACATATACACCATGGAATATTACTCAGCCATTAAAAAGAATTCATTTGAATCAGTCCTAATGAGAGGGATGAAACTGGAGCCCCTTATACAGAGTGAAGTAAGCCAGAAAGATAAAGAACATTACAGCATACTAACACATATATATGGAATTTAGAAAGAAGGTAACGATAACCCTATATGCAAAATGGAAAAAGAGACACAGAAATACAGAACAGACTTTTGAACTCTGTGGGAGAATGTGAGGGTGGGATATTTCGAAAGAACAGCATGTATACTATTTATGGTGAAACAGATCACCAGCCCAGGTGGGATGCATGAGACAAATGCTCGGGCCTGGTGCACTGGGAAGACCCAGAGGAATCGGGTGGAGAGGGAGGTGGGAGGGGGGATCGGGATGGGGAATACGTGTAAATCTATGGCTGATTCATATCAATGTATGACAAAAAAATAAATAAATAAAAATTAAAAAAAAAAAAAAAGACTGATGTCACATGTAGCTACTATATTGTGACTTTGCACACTTTTTGTATAACTTTCTCATGAAAGTTTCCATAATTTATTTTCCATCCATGGTGTTTGTATTATACTTCTTTTTTTTGTAGAAAGAGTAGTTTTTATTGAGATAAAATTGACTTAATAATTTCACATGTTTAAGGGGTATTAATGTGTTGATTTTATGCATTTATATATTGCAATATGATTACCACCATAGTGTTAATTAACACAAACATTATATTACATAATTGTTTAGTTTTTGTGGTGAGAAAATTTAATATCTAGTCTCTTAGCAACCTTGAAGTATATAATACAGTATTTTGACTATAGTCATATCTCCCCAAGTGACAGACATAGGAAAATGAGTGTTGGCGTTTGTGCCAGCTGGAAGGCAGATTCTGAGACAGATAACAAACTATAGGAAGTTTATTAGGGAGGACAGCACCTATGGAGAAAGAGACCAGTGGCAAAGGGCTGAGAGAACGAGGGCCAGCGTAAAGTGATAACAGTAGTACCTCTGGGCACCTCTGAAGCTGGGGTAGATCTTTGGTGGCGGTTGTTCAGTCATTAACTTGTGTCTGACTCTTTGCAACCCCATGGACTGCAGCATGCTTGTCCTTCACTATCTTCCCAAACTCGTGTCCATTGCGTCAGCGATGTCATGGACTGGAGCCCACCAGGCTCCTCTGTCCATGGGATTTCCCAGGCAAGAATACGGGAGTGGGTTGCCATTCCCTTCTCCAGGAGACCTTCCCGACCCAGGGATCGAACCCGGGTCTCTTGCATTGCAGGCAGATTCTTTACCATCTGAGTCAACTGGAAGCGCATCGATCTCTGGAGCTACCAAACTAAGGTGAGAAGAGTAGCTCCTTCATGCTCTCAAATGACTAGGCTGCCCCGGGAAGGGGATGAGGGTTAGCAAGGAGGCTTCTTACAGCCAATGGGAAAGGGCAGTGATTAGACATTTCCAGTAACTGGTGGAATCCATCCTCCTGCCTGAAGGTGGCCCTGGAGGGCCCAGACAGCATTCTCTCACCCCAGGTCTTCCCTGCTTCTCAACCACCTTTCATAAATCACTCCCTCCTATCCACTTATTGGCTTATCTCTTAGTACTTGTCATAATGGGAAAATTTGCTTGTTTGATTGTCTCTACCTATTATTTCTGTTGGATTCTAACATCTGTGAGGTTAAAGATTGTGTCTGCCTTGTTTACATTTATGCATGGATGTAGAAGCCAGTCGTTGGCCCATGGTAGACAGTAAATGTGCATTGAATGAATGACTGATACTGTGTCAATTCTACAGTGAGCACTAAAACCACTCTATTTATATTAGATAAAGATATTATCAGATATTAAGTGAGTCCTCTAAAGATGCCACTTAAGACCACAAAAATGTTCTCATTTTACACGTGTTATCGGTCACCAAACATCATACATGTTTATGAATAACACTGAATTCTGCATAAATATACATTCTTTTGGTTTCTGTACTTCTTGAGGTCAGAATTGAAGATATAAATAGATACTGACATTTATCCTAATAAGCAGGTGGTGCAAGATATTTTTATAATGTACTTAATTTGGATGAGCATGTGAATTCTTTATTCAAGTACATGGATTTGATTGTAATAACCATCCAATGTGTCTGAGTCAACTTTTGAGAAGAGAGAATCTGCTCTTGTTGATAGCATTATTACTCACAGCTGGAGTCTAACAAGGCTATCAACAGACCATGAGCAAGTTATTTCCAATTTTCTAAGTGCTTCTCTCTTTTAAATATAGTTGAATCATATACTGTGAATTTCAAGTTCTCTACATATCAATACATTATTGTTATGCATGTTTGAAATTACAGATGCCAAAATTTTCTAGTTTTCTATGATTATTTTAAAAAATTGAACAAAATAACATGATAATTTAAAATTTTGCCAATGTCATTTTGTTTTTCCTTCAAATCTATGCATGCAAATGAGCTTATTTGATACATTTTACCAGCCTTTCACTTGTTATTTAATATTATAAGAAAATGCATTTTAATTCTGCCAGCTTGGCACAATCAAAATCGGTTAAACTTCAGGGACTTCCCTGGTGGTACAGTGGTTAGAACTTCACCTTCCAATGCAGCAGGCGTGGGTTCCCTAGTCAGGGAACTAAGATCCCACATACCTCATGGCAAAAAAAACAAAACTTAAACAGAAGCAATATTGTAACAAATTCGATAAAGACTTTATAGATGGCCCACATTAAAAAGAAAATCTTAAAAATAGAAATCAGTTAAACTTCAACACTTCACGTATTAACTACAATGTTAATGCTAGGCAGAAAGCACCATGGGCTTCTCTGGTGGCTCAGACGGTAAAGAATCTGCCTGCCATGCAGGAGACGTGGGTTTGATCGCTGGGTCGGGAAGAGCCCCTGGTTCTTCCTGGTTCTTCTCCCCTGGTTCTTCTCAGTGGGAGTGGCTACCCACTCCCGTATTCTTGCCTGGAAAAATCAATGAACAAGAGGATCCTGGCAGGCTACAATCCATGGGGTCGTAAAGAGTCTGACATAACTGAGCAACTAACACCTCACTTTCAGAAAGCAATATATCCTTACTTACAAGAGCAGAAACTAATACATGATTTTATAAGTCACTTTTAAACTTGCTATCAAATTTTTCACACTGTTAGAAATAGAGTCAATCTATTTGAGGAACTAATGTTACCCTATCAAAAATATATGTATACAAACATATTGTGTATGCTTATTTTCTGTATTGAGACCCAACATTATTAATCATATCGACTTAAAAAATGAGCATGAATTATTTACTGTTCAGTTTTATAGCTTTGGCTTTATGGAGGATTACATACTGACAAATATTCTCTAGTATTGTATATTTTTACATATGTTTAATTTCTATTCAGAATTTTCCTTGCCAAAATAAAATATGAATATATCACATTAGATTTTTATGTATTTCTACCTTTAAAAATATATTAGAATAAGCTTGCTCTAAAAGTCCATATGGATCTTTATTAGTGACTTATTCTTTTAATTTGCATTTTATTAACTTTTTAAATGAATATCCATTTGGATGCCTTCCAACTGAAGGCCTGTCAGCAACCACAGGGGAAACTGAGATTTCAGATAAAAGCATCAAACACAACACATGCGTGGGATTATATGGTTTGTGATCCTGAGCGCCTTCATATATACAGAGAGAACTGGTAGTAGGAGACTCTCATCTCGAGAAAAAAAAAAAAGTATGAGTCTATAGCAGCGAAGGTCATAGCTTTGAAAATTACAGAAGAAATCAGTTTCTCTCCAGAAAGTAAAATGGGGGAGGTGATGAATTAATGGAATTAAATGTCAAAGAATTTGTGAAGTCTTAGGAGATAAGGCCTGACAACAAGATTAATGCCACACAGCTGAGATACTGTTTTGAAACAATGAAAAGAGCAAGGAATGGTTATAGCTAGTTTAGTCATAGGCAATTTGCATAGCCTCTCAGAAACTGAATAGGGAGAATATGAAAAGGAGAAAGTATGTGAAGAATTTAGTGATAATACCTGATCAGTCAGTTCAGTCTCTCAGTCCTGTCTGAATCTTTCAGACCCCATGGACTGCAGCACGCTAGGCTTCCCGGTCCATCACCAGATCCCAGAGTTTACTCAAACGCATGTTCATTGAGTCAGTAATGACATCCAACCATCTCATCTTCTATCATCCCCTTCTCCTCCTGCCTTCAATCTTTCCCAGCATCAAGGTCTTTTCCAATGGGTCGGTTCTTCACATCAGGTGGCCAAAGTATTGGAGTTTCAGCTTCAGCATCAGTCCTTCCAATGAATATTCAGGACTGATTTGCTTTAGGATGGATTGGATCTCCTTGCAGTCCAAGGGACTCTCAAGAGTCTTCTCCAACACCACAGTTCAAAAGCATCGATTCTCGGCACTCAGCTTTCTTTATGGTCCAACTCTCACATCCATACATGACTACTGGAAAAACCATAGCTTTGACTAGACGGACCTATGTCAGCAAAGTAATGTCTCCATTTTTAGTATGCTGTCTGGGTTGGTCATAGCTTTTCTTGCAAGGAGCAAGCATCTTTTAATTTCATGGCTGCAATCACCATCTGCAGTGATTTTGGAGCCCCAAAATATAAAGTCTGTCACTGTTTCCATTGTTTCCCCATCTATTTGCCATGAAGTGATGGAAACAGATGCCATGATCTTAGCTTTTTGAATGTTGAGCTTTAAGCCAACTTTTTCACTCTCCTCTTTCACTTTCCTCAAGAGGATCTTCAGTTCCTCCTCACTTTCTGCCATAAGGCTGGTGTCATCTGCATGTCTGAGGTTATTGATATTTCTCCTGGCAATCTTGATTCCAGCTTGTGCTTCATCCAGCCTGGTATTTCAAGTGATGTACTCTGCATACAAGTTAAATAAGCAGGGTGACAATATACAGCCTTGATGTACTCTTTTCCCAATTTGGAACCAGTCTGTTGTTCCATGTCCAGTTCTAACTGTTGCTTCTTGACCTGCATACAATTTCTCGGGAGGCAGGTAAAGTCTTTCACCCTAAGTAAATAGTCTAGGAGTTGGGTTTCCCAGGTGATGTAATGGTAAAGAATCCACCTGCTAATGCAGGGGATGCAAGAGGCTTGGATTCAATCCCTGGGTGGGGAAGATCTCCTAGAGGATGAAACGGCAACCCACTCCAGGGTTCTTGCCTGGAAAATTCCATGGATAGAGGATCCTGGTGGGTTACAGTCCATGGAATCATAAAGAGTCAGACCTGACTGAGCATACTGTCACCCTCAACTTATTTTTATATTTGTATTTTTAAACTGATTTTTAAAAAATATCTTTAATAATGAAATATTTTTCTCCCAAAGTGAAATTCAGTTTTCATCTTTTTTAGAACAGAAAGTAAAATGTGTCCTATGAACATAATTTAAATATTTTGACTGTAGATACCATTTGATATATTTCCCCATAACAAATGTGCCCAGGCCAGGCCAGGTTTGCTCAACCTCAGCTGTAAGCAGGATTCTCCTACTGGCCCAGACTGTTGTACCTCCAGGCATGTATCTTCCTTCTAAGTGCTAAAAATTCTACATCACCTCTTCCCATCTGAGGAGACTGCTCACATTTCATTGCTCACTTACATTTTGTCTACTTTTCTAAAACAATTACTGTTAAGAGTAAAGCTTACTACAATTGGCATATACAAGCAGTCCTCAAACTTTATGTTGAGTCATAAACATCTGGAGGGCTTGTCAAACCCAGTGTTGCTGGGTCCCAAGTCCTGAGCTTCTGTGAATAATTAAGTAAATCTTGGATGGCGTTCCCATGCTGCAGGCTTGGGGACCACTCACAGGGTATAGACATTGACTAACACACCCACCTCATGGGTCTGAGAATAAGGTGATCTTTCCTGAGAAAATGGCCTCACAGTGGAGCGCAAAGGCCACGGATCTACCTACAAGGATGACACATGCTTGGGGGGAATTTATATTGCCAAACAGCAAAGTTTTTCTTTCCTTTCTTCCTATATGCACATCTCCAAGGTTGTTTATATTTACTTGTGCGTGCTAAATCACTTCAGTTCTATCTGACTCTTTGTGACCCCCAGACTGTAGACCACCAGGCTCCTCTGTCCATGGAATTTTCCAGGCAAGAACACTGGAGCAGGTTGCCATTTCCTCCTCCAGGGGATCTTCCTGACCCAGGGATCGAACCCATGTCTCTTAAGTCTCCTGCATTGGCAGGCAGATTCTTTACCACTAGTACCACCTGAGAAGCCACTTATGTTTACTTAATTCCATGTAAACCAAATTAAGGGAACTGTACAAGCCTAAACCCACAGCATGGATGGAGAAATAGTTTTACTAAATTGCAAAGGTATTTAGGAAGTTGCAACTAGGTGCATAATTCCTGAGAAAAAGTCATCCTTTTACAAATTTGTGACAACTCTTCCATTAAGCTCTGCATTATTTTTGTGGCAGATTCTTTATGTTTGTGACGGATCAAGAAAATCTTTCATTAAATGCTCCATTTTTATTCCAAATAATAGAACTGTGTTCCCTGTTGCATATCTCAATGTGAAAGCATCAGGTATATAATTTGGCATTGGGAAGTTGTATTCGGAAAAGAAGAAAGGAGAAGTCTGTTTGCATCCTATTAATAACTGTGGTTTGGGGTATCATTTGACAAATCACTGCTGTGAACCAAAGCTGCACCGTCACGGTGGGGCAGGGGAAGGGACTGTGGTCTGCCTTGTCAGCAGCGTCCAGCTACCTGCCGAGGTCTGTTTCCAGCTGCCCGTCGGCATTGCTGAGGTTTAAATATCACTGCTTGTGATTCTGCCTCCTGTGAGGGGCCAGGGCCTGCAGGACAGCAGCAGGACTCCAGGAGTCTCTCAGCTGTCTGCTATTCACATTGTCAGGGGACACCGGGAGGTGTGATGGGTGACTGGCTGGCATGGAGCCCTTCTCTGCCTGTTCCTGAGATTGGTCGGGACTTTCTCCCCAGGTCCTGCCCTCCAGTCCACACCCTCTTCCCACCTCTGCAGGACTTGCCCCTGTTCTAGTTGGAGTTCTGAATCTCATAGAGGCTGAGAGGCCGCCAGTAATAAATGGTGTCATAACACAGTTCACTTCACACCCGCTTTTCTTCCCTGTAATAACACGTGCTTCACACTCTTTTGTGTTTTCCTTAATAGAATATTTGGAGATATCATGTCCATATACAAAAGGCTGCCATATTATATTTAATGGCTTAATGGCTTTTTATTTAATCAGCTCTATATGATGATATGACGTTAGTTTCTAATCATTCACTATTAACATAAAAAGAATGCCGTACTATATACCCACATGGGCACAGCATTTCACCCAGCCGTGTTGTCTATCTGTAGAACACATTCTTGGAAGCAGAATGGCTGGGCTGGGGTTTACATACATTTTTCCGTTTAAAGAATTTGGCAACATTTTTCCATTAATGAATCATGATTTCTTGACATTTTACCAACAGGTTGTCTTATCACACTTAATCCTGCCAGTCTGAAGACATGAGGAATAGCATCTTCACATGTTCCGTTTCATTATACTTTTTTTTTTTTTTGATAATTGTAGACTGAGTGCAGGAGAAGGGGGTGACAGAGGATGAGATGGTTGGATGGCATCACCAACGCAATGGACATGAGGTTGGGCAAACTCTGGAAGATGGTGAAGGATAGGGAAGTCTGGCGTGCTGCAGTCCATGGGGTCACGAAGAGTCAGACATGACTGAAACATCTTAGCATGCACTCACTTAAGAGATAGTATGGAGCGATCTGTGTGTATTTTCTCTAGATTCCCCCCATGGTATCACCTTACAAAACTATGGTCAGATATTACAGTCAGGATATCGACATCAATACAGTCAAAACACAGAACTTTTCATCAAGACAAGGATCCCTGATCTGCCCTCACCACACCCCCTGCTCCCCTGAAACTCCCCTCCCCTCCACCCTTGATCCCCGGCAGCCATGAATCTCTCCTCCATTTCTATAATTTTGTCTTGTTAGTATGTTACAGAAAAGTAACTAGCCTCCAACTAATAAAAATAAATGGAAAAAAAAAAAAAAAAGAAATTGGAAAGGAGTTTCCCGAGTTTTGGGTGAGGATGAATGGCTTCCAATGTTTAAGATACTCTGTATGCTTTCCTGTGAACTCTGACCTTCCGTATTTTATATCAAGTTAACTGGTATAGACTTCATATAACTTATTAGGAAGAGACCTGTCCCTTCTTACAGCATTTTCTGTGTAGGACAGGCTATTTTTTTTTAGCTATACACACACTATATACCTATTATGATTAAATTTATTTTTCTGTGATCTCATGATGGTATATAGAAAACCTTCCCCCATTTGGTAATTTAAAGAAAGTATCTAAATTTTTTCCAGGGTTTTCCAATACTTCATGGCTTCTTAAAACTATTAAATCTGATTCTTTTTTATTAGTAGTAGCAATAGTAGTAGTATATGAATAAAGGTCTCCACTTGTCTACCTAGTTGTCCCCAAAATGTTTGACCATACATTTTTACCTAGTGCCCTCTCATGTGCTTTTCTATGTGTATTATATATTATTTGTATTTTGTATGCATTGTTTTTATAAGTACTATGACAGTGATTTTCAGGAAGTTAAATGTTCTAAGACTTTCCTAAAGTACTATAACATTATGAGGAACTAGAGGTTATTTTTTTTTCTTCATAGTATTAATAAAGATGTTTTCGACAATAACAATTTTGTTAATTTTGCACAGCAAACTTGAACGAAAAATGAAAAGCTATGTTAGTTCCAATCTGAGGCCAATTAATGTAACCTGTTAATTCATTTCTTTTCAGTATTGATTATAACAAAGTTGTTTAGGAATCAGTTCCTTCATGGCGTATTCACTCTGGTTTCTTCCCAGATGGGTCCCTTACTTCAAATCTCTGAGCCAGATTCACATGCTTTCAGCATGAATATGGCAGCACTAAAACTTTTTTCTTAGAGAAATAATTAAAAGCAGATAGTCTGCTAACTTTTAATACTTAGACTGATTTATCAGATGAACAGTTCTTCTTGTTCTTATTTTTATTACATCTAATTCTTCATTTATGGGTACAAGATTTCCTCTTTTGGAAAGCATACATAAAAACTAAATTTGCATAACATGAAAAATGGATCATTCACTCAAGTGCATAAAGAGTTGCACTGTATTCTAGCCATACAGAAATACATCTTCCACGTATCATCATATGCTAATCATAATATAGAAAATATGGAAAAGACCCTGATGCTAGGAAAGATTGAGGGCAGGATGAGAAGAGGGTGACAGAGGATGAGATAGTTGGATGGCGTCACTGACTCAATGGACAGGAATTTGAGCAAACTTCAGGAGATGGTGAAGGACAGGGAAGCCTGGCATGCTGCAGTCCATGGGGTCACAAAGAGTTGGACACAATTTGGTGACTGAACGATGACAATCATAATATTTAACTGCAGAAATGTTCCAGATGAAAAGATGCCCATCTGAATTCTTCCTGAAGTGTTTTTCTGTTTCTTCAAAAGAAGTTGCCCATCTTCTGATTTTATCAGAGCAAACTATAAATAATGGGATCCTTGTTTTCTTTTGAAAGGAACTCTTGGACCTTCAGCATGCTTACTGCAAGCTAAGCAGACAGTACCAGGCAAAGACAGCAGAACTGACTCACGCCAACAACCTCGTGGATCAAAATGAGGCCAAAGTGAAACAACTGAGACTTCAAGTAGAAGAACTAAAATGGGGACTCAACCAAAAAGAAGACAAGGTACTCTTTAAGTGGACACATTTTAGATAGATTCAAAATAGCATTTGATAGCATACAAAAAGCATTTTCTTTTTCATTAGCAAATGGCATTACTTGATATAAAAAAGTTAAGTTTTAAATTTGAAATCAACTAAAAAGCATAAGGAGAGAGGAAACTATTACATAGACAACATGCTTGTTTTTTGTAGTGTTAGTTGGGCATTTGTTCCATGTAGCTTCAAATGCGTTTCAGCTTGGAGGCGTGTGTGGGTGGGCATGGTATCATTGGTATCATCAAAACTTGATGTTTTAATGGAAATCAGATATATAGAGACATCCAGAAGGGCAGTTAATGCTGGAGATATAAATCTGGTGGTGATCATGTGTTAATACACAATATTTAAAACCACAAGACTGGGTGAGATTATTAATAGAACAAATAATAGATAAAATTCTTGGGACTCTTTGAACAAAAAGTGTTAGTGGCTCAGTTGTGTCCAGCTCTTTGCGACCCCAAGGGCTATAGCCCGCCAGGCTCCTCTGTCCATGGAATTCTCCAGCGAGAATGCTGAAGTGGGTTGCCATTCCCTTCTCCAGGGAATCTTCCCGACCTAGGGATCGAACCCAGGTCTCCTACATTTGCAGGCAAATGTGTCTACTAAAATATAGCCCCTTGCACAGTCCCTCCTGTCCTTCCTACACATTCACATAATAAATATCTCCTATTTGTTTTGCAAAAAAAAAAGTTGGTGTTTTAAGCTTTAATTTTACATATTATAGAAACATGATGTATGCTGTGATTATGTTATTTTATATATATATATCCTCTCCACTGCTTTCTGATGTTCAGAGAGCATAGGCATCTCAGTTTTGTTGTGAAACACCACCTACCTAATGGTCTATGGCATGTTTGAGAATGTGATACCTTGATGGTACACCTGTGACTGGGAGGATTTCAGCTACAGTTACAAACAACAAAGAGAGTTTTCTTGAGAGAAACAGTCCCCCATCAGTGTGAGTGCGTTCATCACCCATGGCGGCAGCTACTTCAGATGGGGTTCCAGGCAGCGCGTCTGCTCCTGTCGGCCAACTTTCGAGGCAAAAATAATTAGTTCGCTGGTTAAAAAGAGTGTTTGCAGATACTGCCAAACAGTTGGAAATTAAAAAAAGAAAATGGAAATTGTTTTTCCAAGGGGTGATTCAATAACAGAGCACAGTCCCCCTTTGAAGATTTAATTTTTCATCCAATCTGTTGCAGTCAAGCAAACCAGATCTTCTTATCTAATAACATCCATGAAAATAGAATTATTTGGCCAGTGTGACGCTCATATATCACCCCCTGATCTTACTATAGCTGACTTGTCCATGGGCATTTTATCCTTGATGTCTCTTTTAATGAAGACGTACATGTTCTTTTTAATGATGTACATGGATGGTGAAGCTGGACTGTGGAAGAATAAGTCAGGAGAGGAATAGAGGCAGTCTCAAGAGAGTGGTTTGGGGCTTTTATTTGATTGTAGCCTTTATTCCTGGGAATAGTTTTGATATACATGCATTTGTTGCAGGAGGTGGTAAATAAACCTTTGTGTTTGCCAGTATCGGCTTTAAGAAATTGCTTGGGACTGAATCATCAGGAAAGAAACTGTGATAATACACAGTGTTCCAGGGCTAATGAAGTACTAGTTCCCAGAGATCCTCTTCAGCCGTCTAATTGTGGAATGTTAAAAACAGCTGTGGTCTTCAGAAGAATTATATTAGTTGCCCCTCCCTGTAAGAGAATCAGTCTTCCCACATCATCAATGTCAGTCTTGGCATGTGTGATGTTTGCTTTGCCCAAGAAGCAGAAGCTCCATGTACCACTCACCATCCAGAGCTTTGTGAACCCAACATGCCTCTTCTCCCATGTGTCTTTTCCTGCCGTGTCTCATGTCATGGGGCCAGCAGGTCCAAAATTGACATCATTCTCTCAGCACGAATTCTGAAATCAGAAGGCTATGGAGCAGAGCCCTTATGGACCCAGATGGATCCACATGGGTAGAATAACAATCAATATTTATTGTGGTAAGCCACTGACATTTTGGATTTGTTTGTTACCATAGGAAAACTTAGCTAAGGCTGACTGGTATAGTCCTTCAAACAAAAATAGCCTGTTAAAATTACATGACATTGGCTCCAGTGCTTATATGCAAGTGGTAAGAAATCTTATTGCAGGTGAGAATGAAGACAGCCCATTTTGTGGAGTCTCAAAAGCTTTGGTACATTATTTCCTGTAATGCCTGGGAAAGCAGATGATGGACAGAATGAGCTTGTGGTTTTTAGATGAATAGATATGTGGCTAATATTTTTGTTTGTTTGTTTGCTACTATTGCATTTGACAAGTGCCCAAAGGAAAGATGAGTTCAGAAAAGACTGGTTGAATTTTCAAAGAGCTGTGTAAGGTAATACAGAAATTTAAGTACTTCTGTGACTGCCAGGGTCTGATTTTCATTTGCAAGTGCTCAGACAGAAGACTGAGCGTGGCTTTGAGCAATGAACATTATTTAAGGTTGAGCTTTTAGGCAAGGGCCAGTCCAGTGGTGTGGCTTTCAAGCCTGTTGTTAAAAGCTCTTCATTAAGGTCATTTTCTGTAAATCCTTGAAGTTGAATAAAATGGCACAGGGAGAAGACAGATTGTGCCTCTCCCAGAATATCCCACAGATCAAGGCAACTACAGGTAGCTCAGAAACAATCAACGTTTCCCAAAGAATTATACATGGGACAGCTGACCTGTGGAATTTACTGAAATCAAAAGAAAAACAAAAAGGCTTTAAGGTTTTGTGAAATTACGCTGACAAATGAGTTTCCAGCCTGGTATAAAAGAGACTGATTTCTCAAGATTTAAAAGAACCTTCAATTTCTCCAAAGCCTGTGGGCTGAGCAATGCTGTCAACACCAGAACACAGGAAGTAATGTCCAGAGCTGTATTCAAATACGGACACAGTGTGTAGTGAGGAAGGACCAACTACAGAGCAAAGCCAAGGACATCAGAAAACCAGTGATGGCAGCTATCATCAGGAGGCTTGCTCAGCATGCATTAGGCTTAGTTGCTCAGTTGTGTCCGAGTCTTTGTGACCCATGGCCTGTAGGCTGACAGGCTGCTCTGTCCACAGGATTCTCCAGGCATGAATACTGGAGTGGGCTGCCATTTCCTCCTCCAGGGGATCTTCCCACCCCAGGGATCGAACCTGTGTTTCCTGGGTCTCCTGCATTGGCAGGCAGATTCTGTACCACTGAGCCACCTGGGAAGGCCCAGGCAAAACACAACAGCTTTCCCCATGAATAGGATATGAGCTTCTTGAAATATCTGCCAAGTTAGATTTTATAAATAGTTTCTATTTCTCTTATCAGTATGAAAGTTTTTATTGCAATTTTCTTGCCTTAGTTGCACTGTAGTATGTTGAGTATATGAATTACTTGCCTTTTGAGCACAGACATTTCTGGAACAAGAGAAGGCATATTGAGATGTGATATAGATAGGAGATCTTCGAGGCCTAGGCTGTGGTTGGAAGGTTGCTTGGGTAATTTCTCTTGGGGAAGGAGTGAAAGGGTATGTGTGTGTGTTTTACTATTTGTTGCCCCATCTGTGCAAGGAATACAGTTTCTAAGCATAAATGGTGGGCATAGTCCTGTGACTTGCTTGGCAAATGGAATTTGTGGGGCTTTGAAATAGAATCTTTTGGAACTATAATTCCATGTGGATAAGTATTTGGATATTCTTCATGTTTGAAAATTAAAAATACATGTTCAAAACATAAAATAGTTCAGTGTTCTGCACCTCTACATCCAGCCAACTGGAGGTGATCCAGTTGATCACTGGAGGTGATTGATCCAAAGCAGGATCAACTCATATGGGTTTTGTCATCTGGATTATTTAATTGCAGTTGTCAGTCTTCAGTTTTTCTCTGATTAAAGGTCATCCCTCTTTCTGATGGCTGGGCATGAAAATATTCCTTGTGGAAATAAGATTTCGCATTAGATAGCAGTCAACATTTCTATAATTTGACTTATCACTGAGAAGCAAAGAAAATTCTTTCAGTTTCACTGCTGAGCTTTTTAATTTCACAGTAGCAAATTCTTCAAATTGCAATTAGTTGAGATTAATGTTTAATTGGAACTGTCAAATACAAAGTTCCTGACTCCCACAAGTCAACAAATTTTAAATAAATGAAAATGAGATATTAATCCTCTATACAATAGAGAGAAATAGATATTTGGAGGCCCATGAGAGAAAACCCAGGGTCTGATTAAAGGAAGGAGCAAATTTAAAAATTCTTTTCTTGAACAAGTTGGTTTTCTTTAAGCAAATTTACCCCCAAATCTAATTTGACATGTGTTTGTTAGAAGTTAAACATTCTTTTCTTATCATTTCATTGAAATCTTTCTGTGAATATATATATTACATTATATGATGGTAAAATTTAATTGAGACTTTACTACTGTAAGGCAGAAATAATTACATATATATCCACATTAAAGTACCAAAATAACTGACCACTGTAATAAATATGATGTGAAAAGCAGCCTAATGAATAATATAATGATGCAATAATCAAAGTTAATAGAGACAAAAAAGGCAGTACCTAAGAAGCAAGGAGTATAATATAAACAGTTACTAAGACACATGGGTACTCTACACTGTATGACTAGAATCAAGAAGACTGAAGGGCTGAATGAGATAAGGCTTGCCAAGGACTATTTTAAGTTTTTCAAAGCAATACCATATCATGTAAAGTAGGGAAAATAAAAGGAAAAAAATCAACTATCATCTTACCATCATAAGATGGTATTTCCTATTACTTCAGTGTATATTAACTTCAAATGCCCAGGCAATTTTATGCAGAATTGCAGTCATCATTTGCAAGTAATATACTCAGTCAGTTACCATAGCTTTCTTGGTGCTGTGTACTTTTCATTTTTGGTATTTCAAGGAGGGAGCGTGTAATATTTATCTCCTTGGATATAAATTATTTAATAAACCAACACTTCTTTACTGAATGTCATTTGGACTTTTTTTTCTCAACGTAACTTTACCATGACTATTTTCATGTACAGTTGACCCTTGAACAACATGGGTTTGAACTGTGTGGGTCTACTTAATATGAAGATATTTTTCAAAGAAAATACTACAGTACAACCCAGTCCATGGTTGGTTGAAAGTGCAGACATATACGGCCAACTCTAAGTTATAAGATGATTAACTTCCACGTTTTTCAAGATTCAAAGGTACAGACCTTTTATCCCCCACTGAGGGAAAAAAAAAAAAGTTTTCTAAGTGGGATTACATGACCCAGATAACTGCAATGGTGTGATCACTCACCTACAGCCAGACAACCTGGAATGCAAAGTCAAGTGGGCCTTACAAAGCATCAACACAAACAAAGCTAGTGGAGGTGATGAAATTCCAATTGAGCTATTTCAAATCCTGAAAGATGATGCTGTGGAAGTGCTGCACTCTGTATGCCAGCAAATTTGGAAAACTCAGTAGTGGCCACAGAACTGGAAAAGGTCAGTTCATTCCAATCCCAAAGAAAGGCAATGCCAAAGAATGTTCACAACACCACACAACTGTACTTATCTCACATGCTAGGAAAGGAATGCTTAAAAGTTCTCCAAGCTAGGCTTCAACAGTACATGAACCGTGACCTTCCAGATGTTCAAGCTGGATTTACAAAAGGCAGAGAAACGAAAGATCAAATTGCCAACATCCGTTGGACCATCGAAAAAGCAAGAGAGTTCCAGAAAAACATCTACCTCTGCTTTATTGACTATGCCAAAGCCTTTGACTGTGTGGATCACAACAAAATGTGGAAAACTCTTAAAGAGATGAGAATACCAGATCACCTTTATCTGCCTCCTGAGAAATTGTATGCAGGTCAAGAAGCAACAGTTAGAACTGGACATGGAACACCAGACTGGTTCCAAATTGGGAAAGGAGTACATCAGGGCTGTATATTGTCACTCTGCTTATTTAACTTCTATGCAGAATATTCATGCAAAATGCCAGGCTGGATGAAGCACATGCTGGAATCAAGTTTGCCGGGAGAACATCAATAACCTCAGATAGGCAGATGACACCACCCTTATGGCAGAAGCAAAGAACTAAAGAGCCTCAATAAAAGTGAAAGAGGAAAATGAAAAAGTTGGCTTAAAGCTCAACATTCAAAAAACTAAGATCATGGCATCCGGTCCCATCACTTCATGGCAAATAGACAAGGAAACAATGGAAACAGTGAGAGATGGTGACTGCAGCCATGAAGTTAAAAGACGCTTACTCCTTGCAAGAAAAGCTATGACCAAACTAGACAGCATATTAAAAAGCAGAGACATTACTTTGCCAACAAAGGCCCATCTAGTCAAGGCTATAGTTTTTCCAGTGGTCATGTACGGATGTGAGAGTTGGACTATAAAGAAAGCTGAGTCCTGAAGAGTTGATGCTTTTGAACTGTGGCATTGGAGAAGACTCTTGTGAGTCCCTTGGACTGCAAGGAGATCCAACCAGTTCATCCTAAAGAAATAAGTCCTGAATATTCATTGGAAGGCCTGATGCTAAAGCTGAAACTCCAGTACTGTGGCCACCTGATGGGAAGAGTTGACTCATTGGAAAAGACCCGATGGTGGGAAAGATTGAAGACAGGAGGAGAGGGGGACGACAGAGGATGAGATGATTGAAT
Organism: Cervus canadensis; assembly: GCF_019320065.1. Lineage (NCBI taxonomy): Eukaryota > Metazoa > Chordata > Mammalia > Artiodactyla > Cervidae > Cervus > Cervus canadensis. Next base: position 24,495,210 of record NC_057408.1, on the reverse strand, counting down.
AGCATCACCGACTCATTGGACATAAGTTTGAGCGAGCTCTGGGAGTTGTTGATGGACAGGGAAGCCTGGTGTGCTGCAGTCCACAGGATTACAAAGAGTCAGACATGACTGAGAGACTGAACTGAATGAACAGAAGTGGGATTATTGAGTTAAAGGATATGAATATAATATGGCTGTTGATACATTCAGAATTACTAATTTTCTTTGCTTCTAAATGACAGGTCAAACTGTGGAAATATTGGCTGTTATGTAAAATCTTAACTGCATCTTAACTGTTGGGAAAGTAAGTTCAAATCTCAAATGATATATTTATAAAGCTAAGAATTTAACTGTTCAGTTTGCCAACTTGTTATTTGGATTTACTCTCAAGCTTCTTCTTTTTGTTAAACTCTTTCCTTAGTGTGGCCATTATTATTATATATATTATATATTGTATATATTATTATTATATTATTTTGTTCAGTTCAGTTGCTCAGTCGTGACCAACTCTTTGCAACCCCATGGACTGCAGCACGCCAGGCCTCCCTGTTCATCACCAGCTCCTGGAGCTTACTCTACTCATGTCCATCGAGTCGGTGATGCCATCCAACCATCTCATCTTCTGTCATCCCCTTCTCCTCCCACCCTCAATCTTTCCCAGCATCAGGGTCTTTTCCAATAAGTTCTTCACATCAGGTGGCCAAAGTATTGAAGTTTCAGCTTCAGCATCAGTCCTTCCAATGAATATTCAGGACTGATTTCCTTTAGGAAGGACTGATTGGATCTCCTTGCAGTCCAAGGGACTCTCAAGAGTCTTCTCCAACACCACAGTTCAAAAGCATCAATTCTTCAGCACTCAGCTTTCTTTATAAGTCCAACTCTCACATCCATACATGACTACTGGAAAAACCATAGCTTTGACTAGATGGGCCTTTGTTGGCAAAGTAATGTCTCTGCTTTTTAATATGCTGTCTAGGTTGGTCAAAGGAGAAGGCAGTGGCAACCCACTCTAGGACTCTTGCCTGGAAAATCCCATGGACAGAGGAGCCTGGTAGGCTGCAGTCCATGGGGTCACTAAGAGTCAGACACGACTGAGCAACTTCACTTTCACTTTTCACTTTCATGCATTGCAGAAGGAAATGGCAACCCACTCCAGTGTTCTTGCCTGGAGAATCTCAGGGACAGGGGAGCCTGGTGGGCTGCCATCTATGGGGTCGCACAGAGTCGGACACGACTGAAGCGACTTAGCAGCAGCAGCAGGTTGGTCATACCTTTTATCCAAGGAGCAAGCGTCTTTTAACTTCATGTCTGCAGTCCCATCTGCTGTGATTATTCCCTTATTGTAGCTTAATACCTACTCTTGATTTATATATATATATTTTTAATGATAGATTCTACTAATAAGAGGACTTTGAAAATATTCAGTGACTCTTCTGTGTTAAAAGAAATGTAAATCAGGGATCAAGTAGTTCTTAGTCCCTGTGTGTTAGTTACTCAGTCATGTCTGACTTTTTGTGACCCCATGGACTGTAGCTGCCAGGTTCTTCTCTCCATGGAATTCTCCAGCAGAAATACTGGATTGGGTAGCCATTCCCTTCTTCAGGGGATCTTCCCAACACAGGGATCAAATCTAGTTCTTTCGCATTGCCGGCAGATTCCTTACTGTCTGAGCCACCAGAGAAGTCCTAGATACCTACAATTCACAAACGAAGCAGGTGAGAAGGAGCCTATGGTAACTGACAAATAAAAGCTCTTTGGTGAGGGAAAGAAGAATTGGTTAACTTCGAGACGACTTTCATACTTCCAGGAGTTCATGGAGTTCTTCACTGAACTAAGATTTGGTGTAAGTACTCAGCTATAAATCAAATATATTCCCAGTGTAAAGGTCACAGTCTAATATAGATTGTATAACCTGTCTGCACAATAAATACCCTTTGAAATATTTTACTTTTTTCAACTTTAGATCTTTTTTAAAAAAATTATATTGGAGTACAGTTGAATAACAATGGTGTGTTTCAGGTGTACAACAAAATGATTCAGTTACACATATACATGTATCTGCTCTTTTTCAAATTTTTTCCCATTTAGTTTATTATAGAATTTTGAATACAGTTTCCTGTGCCAACAGTGGGTCCTTGCTGCTTATCTATTTTAAATATAATAGTGTGTTTATGTCAAGGTCAAATTTCCAACCTTTCCTTTTGGTAATCATTTTGTTTTCTGAGGTTGTAAATTGGTTTCTGTTTTGTAAATAACTTCTTTTTTTTTTTAAGATTCCACATAGAGATGATGTCATATAATATTTGACCTACTTCACTTAGTATGATAAGCTTTAGGTCCATCTATATTGCTGCAAATGGTATTATTCCATTCTTTTTAATGGCTGAATAACATCCATTGTATAAATACACCACATCTTCTTTATCTGTTCATCTGTCAGTGGACATTTGGGTTGCTCCCGTGTCTTGGCTATTGTATACAGCACAACAGTGAACACTGGGGTACATGTATTCTTTCAAACCATGATTTTCTCCAGATATATGTCCAGGAGTGGGATTGCTGGATCATATGGTAACTATTCTTAGTTTCTTAAAGAACCTTTGTACTGCTGCTGAGAGCAGCTGCACCAATTTACATTCCCACCAACAGAGCAAGAGGGTTCCCATTTTTCAAACCCTCTCCAGCATCTATTGTCTGTAGACGTTGATGATGGCCATTCTGACTGGTGTGAGGTGATATCTCATTGTAATTTTTACTGTCATTTCTCTTATAATTAGTGATGTTGAGCATCTTTTCATGCGCCTGCTGACCATCTGTACATCTTCTTTGGAGAAGTCTCTATTTAGGTCTTCTGCTCATTTTCTGATTGGGTTGTAAAAATATTAATACTCAAGACTTATCTCTAGTAGCCAAGTCAATTTTTATGGGTGGGGCCTGTGCATGAGTATTTTTAAAAAACTTCTTAAATGATTCTGTTTTCTAGTGATTTATCAGAACCACTGGTCTCAGGAGAAAAGACTGCCATCATTGAAACTCAAATTCATAACTTTGGTCCCCACCGAATACACACATTTATGGTAACAGATTTTACCAGCAGAGTATAAATGAAATGGCTTGCTACAGAAACCAGGCTCTTAGTCCATTGTAGTTTGTACCTGTATCATAGTAATTTGCAAAACTGATTGATATGATCTTCTAGTTTTGAGAGAAGTTCAAAAATGGAAAATCACTTAAACAGATGGAATGAATAAGATACTATGAACAATGTAAGTTCACACTCAAAATGCTAGTGTTTTGCTAAATGCATTTGTCGGTGTAGCTTTACACTTAGTAATTATCACCTTAATCACCTTATTACAGTTTAGCTAATTCTGGCTTTGCATTTTAATGCTCTTGGTGTCAAAAAGGTGTATCTTTTCAAAAGTCTGATATCATCAGCAATGATGAATGTGACAGACACTTTGTTTAAACCTACAGAACATTAATTATCTAAATTAACAGCTGATTTTTAAATAAGCCTTTATTTGGAAGGACACAGACCTTCTTTCCTAGCCCTAAATTTTGGTGAAATCTCATTAACTTACACTCTGCTAATTTTAAGACTGTGAGAATGGTGATAGACTGAAATTTGCATTTATCTATGAAAAAGATGTGGTAAGTGTTTCAGGTTAAGGTTAAAAATAAATAATAAAGAGGCCAGTTTCAGGTTCATGTGGGGACAGAAGCAGTGACCACTGACTCAGGATCTGAACTGAACTGCAAAAACCAGCCCAGTCCATTTATTACTTCCTGGATGAGATGGTTGGATGGCATCACTAACTCGATGAACATGAGTTTGAGCAAGCTCCAGGAGTTGGTGATGGACAGGGAAGCCTGGAATGCTGCAGTCCATTGGGTCTCAAACAGTCAGACACAACTGAATGACTGAATTGAATTTCTCTGTTAGATGTTAGAATACACTTGAGTTCTTCCCCAGAAGAGGTTTATAATGTGGCTAGTGATAGCCCAACATAAATGTCTGATGTTAAATGTGCCAAATCAGTGTCAAGATGATGGTATTTATAGGATGGAAGAAAGAATTGGCCATATTTCTTTTCCTTTCAGTGCCTAAGGGCTGTTTATGTGTTTGTTTTAATTATTTATCATCTGTCATCTCAACTGGAATATATGGGCAAAGACCAGTACAGTTTGCGCCCCTAACTGGGCCAGCTTTCAGTAAAACTGTCCATTCCCTTCTCCAGGGGATCTTCCTGACCCAGGAATTGAACCCAGGTCTCCTGCATTGCAGGCAGATTCTTTACCATCGAATCACCAGGGAAGCCCAAAACTGTCTCAAGTGCCCCTAAAATAAAGACATTGTGGCACTATAACATGAGAAGTCTTGCATTCTCATCACTGGACACAGCTAATCTCAATCCTAATAAACCCTCTTTCTGTGGATAGTTTGAAGGGTACAACTTCCTGCAATCATTTATCGTGATCTTACTCTTTCTCTACCCTACCAACCACCTAGATTGTCCTTGATGGGGTTTAGGGCAAACCATCCCAAGCTGTGCCACTCTGGCATGTGTATTATTTAGAACTGAAAACAAGCCCAAAGACTCGGAACTTTTCAACTGCCGCTCTAACGATCTAAAAGAATACAACATAGCTTCTTCCTGGGCTTTACTTTCCCCTGAAGTCTTAGAGCCCCTACCTCCATCTCCTTCAGTCAGTTCTGTGGCTCAGTCATGTCCGACTCTTTGTGACCCCATGGTCTACAGCACACCAGGCTTCCCTGTCCATCACCAACTCCTGGAGTCTGCTCAAACTCATGTCCATTGAGTTTGAGAAGGCTTAAACTATCCAACCATCTCATCCTCTGTCATCCCCTTCTCCTCCTGCCTTCAATCTTTCCCAGCATCAGGGTCTTTTCCAATGAGTTAGTTCTTCGTATCTGGTGGTCAGTCTTGGAGCTTCAGCTTCAGCATCAGTCCTTCCAATGAATATTCAGATTCCAATGAATAATCAGGAAATCCTGATTTCCTTTAGGATTGTTTAGGATTGACTGGCTTGATTTCCCTGCAGTCCAAGGGACTCTCAAGAGTCTTCTCCAACACCACAGTTCAAAAGCATCAATTCTTTGGTGCTCAGCTTTCTTTATAGTCCAACTCTCCAATCCATACATGACTACTGGAAAAACCATAGCTTTGACTACACAGACCATTGTCAGCAAAGTAATGTCTCTGCTTTTTAATACACTGTCTAGGTATGTCATAGCTTTTCTTCCAAGAAGCAAGTGTCTTTTAATTTCATGGCTGCAGTGATGAAATCATCTGCAGTGATTTTGGAGCCCAAGAAAATAAAGTCTGTCACTGCTTCCACTGTTTCCCCATCTATTTGCCATGAAGTGATGGACCCAAATGTCATGATCTTAGTTTTCTGAATGTTGAGTTTTAGGCCAGCTTTTTCATTCTCTTTCACTTTCATCAAGAGGCTCCTTAGTTCTCTTTGTTTTCTGCCATAAGGGTGGTGTCATCTGCGTATCTGAGGTTATTGATATTTACCCCAGCAATCCTGATTCCATCTTGTGCTTTATCCATCCCAGAATTTTGCCTGATGTACTCTGCATATAAGTTAAATTAGCAGGGTGACAATATACAGCCTTGATGTACTCCTTCCACAATTTGGAACCAGTCCATTTTTCCATGTCCAGTTCTAACAGTTGCTTCTTGACCTGCAAAAAGTTTTCTCAGGGGGCAGGTCAGGTGGTCTGGTATTCACATCTCTTGAAGAATTTCCACAGCTTGTTTTGATCCACACAGTCAAAGGCTTTGGCATAGTCAATAAAGCAGAGGTAAATGTTTTTCTGGAACTCTCTTCCTTTTTTGATGATCCAACAGATGTTGGCAATTTAGTCTCTGGTTCCTCTGTGTTTTCTAAATCCAGCTTGAACATCTGGAAGTTCTTGATTCACGTACTGTTGAAGCCTAACTTGGAGAATTTTGAGCATTACTTTGGTAATCCTCCATCTCTTAATCCAGAATAATATATACCTCTCTCTCTGCTTTGCTTTGGAGCTTCCCAGGTGGCACTAGTGGCAAAGAATCTCCCTGCAATGCAGAAGACTCAGCTTAGATCCCTGGTCAGGAAGCTCCCGGGGAGAAGGGTATGGCTACCCTCTCCAGTATTCTGGCCTCGAGAATCCCATGGACAGAGGAGCCTAGCAGGCTACAGTCCATGGGGTCACAAAGAGTCAGACATGACTGAGTGACTTTCACTTTGCCTTGCTCTGGAATTCTTTATACTTACGTCCATTCGTGCTGTGCATATTATAAATTGTATTTTCTCGTGTTAAATACCTTCTATTATTTTACTTGCCAATCAAAAAACTAGGAGGGAAAAAAAAGGGAAAGTCAGATCCCCTTCAGAACATAGTAACAAACCAAATGCATCATGTGTGCTGTATTCTAAGCTGAAACTTTTTTGACTTGTGTGTAGAAAATGTAGTGTGAGATAAAAACTCAGTAAAATCAGCATGTTTTAAGGACAGGTTCCATGGAAGACTTTAGAGCATGATCATTCGTTAGTGTTTCCCTCTCTTCTTAACTCTAGGAAACACTTTTAGACCACGATCGTTCGTTAGTGTTTCCCTCTCTTCTTAACTCTAGGCAACACTTTTAGACCACCTATTCAATGGACATGAGTTAAAGCAAACTCAGGGAGATAGTGAAGGGCAGGGCGGCCTGGCGTGCCGCAGTCCACGGGGTGACAGTCAGACACGACTTAGTAACTGAACAACAACAATAATATATTTTTATTCTTTTGAACAATGTCTGATTTATTAGCATTTTTCATCCAGTTCTATTGTTCCCACTCATTTACGTTCTGAAAAATGGAAGTGGTATAAACCTCATTAGGAAAAAAATACCAATAGACAACACAGCAAAGAATAATCACTTTTTTTCTTTCTCTTTGGTTGAGTTAGTCTCACTTCTCAGCACCATTCATTCTTCATGCAAATCTATCTTTTCTATTTACATATTTCCTTTTATACTGACATCCTGCTCCCATCCCCTTCTCTCCAGGTGCAGCCACTTAATGAGATTTTGCGAATACTTTTGTTTAAACATGTTTTTTGTATATTATGTTCTTTGTGTCATGTGTATGTGTTTTAACTTGTGTTAACTCGGTGTGTGGCCCATACCCCAGGGAGAGCCTCACACAGATCTAAGAGGGGATCGGTACAGGGTGTTCCGGGGGGCTGAGAAGAGGAGCATCTGGGCCTCTGGTCACAGGGCGAGTGGACACATCACATCTGTGATGGGCACCAGGGGGTACTCTGCTCTAGAGCGGATGCCACACACCCGCCATAAGGCCCAGGGATCTTAAGTCGTGTGTAGTGAAAAGAGATGCAGATGATTTTATAAAAGGTAATATCTTTCTGATCCATGACTGAGTATATCCTTTTCACCTGTCTTTCTTAACACTACTCATATCTAGTTTCTGAGTATTTGATACCACGTATGGTAGAGTGGGATTGGATTCAGATCTGGAAATAAACTGACACGTGCATTTACAAGTGGTGTGATCTCAAGCTAATCACTTAGCCTCTCTGGGATGGATACCCTTTCCTTGTCTGTGAAGAATAATGTGTGGAATTACATAAATTCTACCACTGACATGGGGGTAGTTGGCTTAATGAAACCTTTGGGGAAAGTAAAACACCATCTCCTAAAATGTGAAAAATTATGCATAATTAATCTATGTCTCAGATCAAATATTCAGGGTGTAATCTTATAGTATATAACAGTGCTTAATTGAATGTTCCAGTATTTAACATAATATCTTATAATATTTAATCTTAATTATAAACTTCTAAACATAAATTATACTCATTAATATAGATATTAATATGTTATTATTTCATATAAATCTTACTACAGTCCTGAAATTATACCCTTAATTATAGCAATTATAGAAATCTGAGTGAGTAAATGACAACACTATAGTCACACATGGAGAGGAAGAGTTAAGATACCAACTCAGGTGCTGAAATACATATTAAAAATATATCCTCTGGTTTTATACAGTTTTGTATTCTTTGCACAGTAATTTTGCAACACTGCATTCAATATTATTCTCTGTAATTGAACATTTAAAGAGAGAGTTTTATTTAGGATCTTGATTTCTATATTGGATTACAAAGCATTTTGATAAAAGGTTAGTGTTTCAAGTTCCTAGTAAGCCACTTTAAAGGGAACATTCAGGAATAATTTTTCTTCCTGCTGTAATCAGAATATTCTTGCCTTGCAAATATCATAATTGAGCTTAATAGTAAAGCATTCCAAATATTTTGGTAAGATAAAACAAGGGCCATTCTATTGTGTCAAAAGAATTAAAATCCTTAAAATTTTCTCATATAGAATATATAATGAGAAAAATTATATATTTAGGGTATTAACATTATGTTTATAAAAACAAATGTCGAGTGGAATTATATTTCAAGTATACATGTTTCTTGTCTTATTTTGAAGTTTTGTCATTTAAAAGACATTTAATAAGTCATTTATTATAAGACATTTTGGTTATTTAACTAATGTGAAAAGTTAAATTATTTTTTTAGAGTTGCTGAAACTGGAATAATTAAAAAAGTAATGACTACTTGTATTTAAGCACTCAGAACTCTAAGGCTATGAAATTCTTATGAGTCATTTCTCCATTATGCTATAATAAATTAACAACTTGAGAAGCTTAAAAACATAGACAAACCAGATCTATAACTATTCATTTCTGTGGCTCTGCTATAGTTCAAAAAGCAGATAAACTATAAACCACACAAATTTAGGCATATTTAAATGTGTAATTTGATGCATTTCAAACTTAATGACTATAAATGCAAAACTAAAATTTATAGTGGCACAACAAACAGGTCTATTTTTCCTTTCATGGGAGGAAAAATGTGTGTTTTTTGATGCAAGATGAATAAATACAGCCATCCCCTAAAGATATAATATCTATGTTCTTACCGTATCTTCATATTTTATTGCCTTAATTTGCAGAAAATATTTTATTTTTGGTTAAAGTTATAAATTTAAAAAAGCACACTAGAGTTCTGGTGTTTTTGTTTGCTTCAAGTACCTGATTAGCTTCGGAAAGGAAGAGGTATAATTCTGTTCCTTCTTGGGAATTGTATATTTGATTGAAAGCAATCACTTTTGGGAGTTAAATTGGTGCATCAAATGACTGAATTGTATGTTTCAGAGGTGATCATCATATTTCCGAATACAATGGGGCAGGACTCTACTGAGCAGTAGAAGGTAGAGCAGAGTCAGAGTTGAGATCCAGAACTCTTCTCTGGAGGCTGGGGTGGGGGAAGGCAGAACCAGGATGTCAGATCTAGACTGAGACCATTTTGGTACAGAGTCTACACCAGAGAAATCCAAAATGCATGTTCTAAGCATGCTTCTAAAGCATCCAGGAGTCCTTGGAGTTGGTGTGCAGTCACCACCATCACAAAATGCTTTTGCAATCATGTGGGTGGGGTTTTTAGGGCAGATCTCCACTTCCCTGGTGGCTCAGATGGTAAAGTAACTGCCTACAATGCAGGAGACCCAGGTTCGATCCCTGGGTTGGGAAGAGCCCCTGGAGAAGGAAATGGCAACCCACTCCAGTACTCTTGCCTGGAAAATCCCATGGACGGAGGATCCTGGTAGGCTCCAGTTCAAGGGGTCACAAAGAGTCGGACACGACTGAGTGACTTCACTTTTCACTTTTCTCCTGAAGGAGAAGACGACGGTCACTCTCCATCATGGCCTCAGATGACAGGAATCTGGCACTGCCCTAGCCTGGGGCAGGGCAGTGTGGTCAGTGTGGGGCGGGTCCTCTCACCTTCCAACATTGTCTGTCTTGGTCTCTGGTGCAGGGGATGCCTCATTCCTGTGTCCTGGGATTTTCTCTGGTGGTGCCTTGTCCATGAAGAGTTGCCCGTGGTTCATCCTGTGAGGGGTGTGAAATCAGAAACACCCTCTGTCGCCATCTTGGTGATGTCACTCCTCTCTTCTTTTTGACTCTATCACTGAGCACAGTATCGCAAACATCAGCTTTTAGCGCTCTGCCCTCTCAGTTCCTCAAATTCTTCCTTTCCGATTATCTTGTCCTTCACTCGACTTTACCAACCTACTCCCAAGGTCACACTTAGACATTGCCTTCATCAATTACTACACATTCTTCAGGGTCTCAAACTCTCCAAACATAAGCTTATCTTTCCAGTTTAATTTCTTCAGTATCAAGCATAAAACTTCAACCCCTTGGAGCATACAGTCTATTGATACCATCTTTACACTGTCATTTATCCACCTCCATTTTTTTTCAATCCTCACATGTAATTGTGATGTCTCAACATCACAGTCCTTTCTCTGCGTTATACCTCCATCTCCTTGCCTCCATGTCTTTGGCAGACAGTCACTTGTGAAACTCACGCTCTGGTTGAATGCAGCCCTCTGCTTTGTCTGCAGCTGCTGTGGCACTAGAGAACCGAGCGCTATGCTAACAGGTCTTGGTTTAAATTCACCTCAAGTAGCATCTTAGTGTTCTAGCATTAACTTTTCTAAATGACTGTTTCACTTCCTCTCTCTCTTTTAATCCCTCCTCACTCCTGCACATTCTGGGCTGATAATCCTTCTGCTGAATTTACTGAGGGAAAAAGACAAACAGGAATGTGGAATACAAAATATGCACTCACCATCACATCTACTCAACTGATTTATATCAACTGGAACACCTATATTCTGCCTGTGTATCTGGCACTATGGATGAAATTTCTCAATTTCTATATGTGGTCAGCAAATATTTTATATATACCTATATATAATAGATTACATATATACATATATATACACACACACACATTCACATGTATATACATATGTATGTATATTTTATGTATATAATGTTTAAAATAAACCAACTTCCTTTACATACCTCATTGCTGCCACTATTAAATTTTACTCCCGCCATTTACAGCAAATCCTTGAAAGAGATGAATGATACTAACTTATCTCCAGAGCCTTCATTCTCTCTCTAATCATAACAGTGATACTTTTGATCTCTGCGTCTTTACTAATGCAAACTTGTCAAGGTCACAAATGTGCTCCATATTTTTAAAGCGAGAGCTCCATTCTTGGGTTTCATCTTTCTCAAAATATCATAGTAATTTGACACAATCAATCCCATTCTTAAAGTAACTTACTCTCCGGGCTTCTAGAAAAATCAGTGTTTCTTGGATTTCACCTTCTGCTGTGCTTCCTGATCTCAAACTTGTTTTCATGTCTTCAGCTCTGCATGTGTCTTAACCTAAGACTTAGAAATATTTGACTACAAACTTTGTAGATTTTTAGCATGTAAGAATCTTAGGGATTGTAAAGTGACTTTGTACTGAGAGGAGCCTAGCAGGCTCCAGTCCATGGGGTTGCACGAGTCAGACATGACGTAGCGACTAAACCACCACCACCACCACACTATAAATGGTGAGTTCAGTTCAGTTCAGTGTCTCAGTCATGTCCGACTCTGTGACCCCATGGGCTGCAGCATGCTAGGCCTCCTTGTCCATCACCAACTCCCCGAGTTTACTCAACTCTTGTCCATTGAGTGGGTGATGCCATCCAACCATCTCATCCTCTGTCATCCCCTTCTCCTCCTGCCTTCAATCTTTCCCAGCATCAGGGTCTTTTCAAATAAGTCAGTTCTTTGCATCAGGTGGCCAAAGTATTGGAGTTTCAGCTTCAGCATCAGTCCTTCCAATGAATATTCAGGACTGACTTCCTTTAGGATGGACTGCTTGGATCTCCCTACAGTCCAAGGGACTCTCAAGAGTCTTCTCCAACCCCACAGTTCAAAATCATCAATTCTTTGGTGCTCAACTTTCTTTATGGTCCAACTCTCACATCATACATAACTACTGGAAAAACCATAGCTTTGATTTGTTGGCAGAGTAATGTCTCTACTTTTTAATATGCTGTCTAGGTTGGTCATAACGTTCCTTCCAAGGAGCAAGCGTCTTTTAATTTCATGCTGCAGTCAGCATCTGCAGTGATTGAGAGAGCAAAACTGTTTAAAGTTGGTTTTAGTGACTCAGATGGTAGGCAGTGATTCTTTTCAAAGAAAGGTGAAAAAAATTTTTTGAAAATCTGGAATCTCAGTGTTACTCTAGTGAAGGAATGCTTACTACTGTGTCACTGGTTTTCGTATGTACAGAATCAGAATATTGTTTTAAGGAACGTGCCTTAAATATTGGTTCCCCACCTGTATTCCATCACTACCCGTAAGTCCCCACTGACCTGTAGTATTACTAAGGCCATGGTGGTAATGATGCATTGCAATCAAAGTGTGCTAACTTCATTCTACTTACTATTTAATGGAAGAAATGTTGTCTTTATTTCAGTATTGTATAAGTTTTGTAAATCATGACTACATTTCCATGTATTTATTCCTTGCTGTTATTTAAATAGTTACTTCCCTACCATCACTGTGAAGCTAAGTTGATCATAAACTTATTTTTTTACTAGGAAATACACAAAATACAATATTTTCCTATGTCTGAAACACTTATCCTGATGTGCCATTAATCTTTTTTCTTATGTTAAACAGTTCAGCTACTGCTGTAACTGTGGATTATTTTAGATAATAGTCATCAAAATTATTCAGACAAAATTAAAGTTTCTTGGTGAAGCAATTTCTGGAACGATATGGTTGTTGGTTCAGTTACAAAATAAACCAAAATTGTAATACAGGCAATTGCAGAAGTTTGGAACTCAGAAACTTAAATGTAATTCAACAAATAATGAGGTGTCCATTTCTGTTTCAGAAATATTTTTAGAAACACTGCACTTTTGGAATCTCTTCTAGTTCTTTGACACTTTCATAAGAAGGGGCTAATAACCATGTTTATAGGTAATGTATGCAGAAGTTCATGCCCTAGTCAGCTTGTATCTTCCCTTAATGGAAGAGTATATATTTTAATTATAGAGTTTTTTATTTGAATCTTATTAAAGAAGGATTTCATTTGTTTGGTCTTATTTTCTATGCCAGGAACATGGCCCATATAGTTAGGTGTGTATTGGTGAACTGGTTTCATTCTTAGGGAAGTTTCAGGATAAGTAACTTCCTCTCCATACATTTTTGTCTTTTTGGAAAACTTGTAATCTGGAAAGGTGTTTGTATCATAGAGGAAAACATTACTTGCTTTTATCATTATAGTTATCTCTCTAGTCCTTGTGGTCCATTTCAGACACTTAGACGTTTTCTTCTAAATTAGCAAAACTGATTATCAGATTATGATACTCTCCCTACCCTCTGTGGAAAATGAAGCATTAGTCTTTCGGTTTAGCAATTAAAATATCACTTGTTTTCTCCTCTTAATTTATAAATCTTACTATATTTTTGTAGTCTTTATAAAACATCTTCTTGAAGGCTTTTTCTTTTCTACTTAAACTTCATTTTGAAATAGCATTGTTTCTCTTTCTAATTTTTGGTATCTAATTATTTTTAATAAGAGTTTGAACCTGAGTTGTAATCAATTAACCAAGAGTACTTGCTGGTTTTTAAATGTTCCATTAGTTTCTAAGTTTTTCTTCATTTGGGGTTTTTTGGATAGAAGTCATGTGGCTTTTTTTATAAGGCTGTTATTTCCTTTGTTTCATGAAGGTCTCACCACACATTTGTATTAATAGAAACAGATTTCTCAGACTACTAGTATATTGTCAGCAGTATATGTGGCCGATAGGGTGGCAGGCACTGTTTCAAGTGGGCTAAATTGCTTGAGTATAAAGAGGTTTCAAACGATGTTAGGTAAAATTGAGTGGTTTTGTACTGAATTCTCTTGTTCTTAATGCTTATATTACTTTAAGAGTTCTCCAGTTCTAATCACATTTCATCTTTGCATTTCTATAACTGATGTTTCTGCAATTTCCTTTTCTTTCAGTTAAAATAATGAGGAATAATTGTATTTTTGTACCCATATTCAATATTAGTTGGGATTTAAACCTGCTGATTCTATACCTGTGATAAGAGATTAAAACTTGGGATAAAAATGGCAATTTCATTTATTCATTAAGTTTCATGATGCTGGAATTCACTCCAATACCCAAGGGCAAATAGGCACATAGTCCACTGCTCTTGAAAAGCTTCCTTCTGAAAGTAGACATCTGTTGTGTGTTAATTAAGTAACTTACAACAGGGAAGGAAGGACTGTTGGCTCCCTGGATACTTTTATAATGTTTTCAGCTGTTGAGATTCTCAAAGAGGAAAGTGGGAAATATATACATCAAGACGCTGATCCAATACAAGCACTGTTGTCATGAAAATTAATATTACGTGACAATGTTTTGTCTTCCTTTGTTGTTAGACAAGATATTATTATTCTCTGTGCATATTAGATATTGGTCAGGTTAATGCAACTTGAAGTCAGTTTTAATAAAGATCCATATCAAAACCCTTGTGAGATACTGCTTACAAATTAAATACCCTTAGCGTTTTGTCACACATTTTGATGAGACTGTTCCACTCTATGGAAAGAGATGCTCTATAGTTGTCTGTAATTTGGATAAAATTAACACCAATTAAGTCTCCCTTATCAAGATGCTACACGGTAAACACTTGTAATATTTCTGCCCCAGGTGATCCAATGGAATCCTGTAGTTTTCTCTCAACTACAAATTTGTCACATAATATCACGGCTTTGATTCTGCAGTTGCTATGGTACTCTGAACAAATTCTCAGAATTAGTCCCTCAGGGCATAAATTAAGACTCATCAGCCTTGTAGGATGCCAAACGCTTAGCTCTCACTGACCATCATGTGGCTTTAATTTATTGAAAAGAAAAATAACTGAGCTAAAATGAACTGTTTAATAGAATGCTTTGTATATAAATAAATAGTCACATAAGATTATGTAGGTCAATACATCTTCAAGCAGTGCCAGTAACTATTAGACTTTTAAGGCATCAAGTCCATCCAATTCTTGAATATTTCAAAAGTTCATTATTTAGAGGTAAAGCAATGAAATATTCTAGATTCAAGTGATATAGTTATTTAAGATAACATTCTTAAGAGATCTGGAATTACTGGATATATTCAATTGGTTTCTATTATAGCTACCCTAGAATTAATTTCATAATTAATATAATTTTATAAATTAATTTTTATAAATATTACAGCAATGGGAATATGCCATATTTACTCTTATTGTCTATTTTAACATTTTTGAGATCTAATTTACATACCATAAAATTATACATTGAAGTGTTCAATTCATGGCTTTTAGTAAATCATAGAGTTGTCTAACAATTACTATAATCCAGCTTTCCATTATCAGTCATTCCCCATCTTCTCTTTATCCCCAGCCCTTGGCAATCACTAGTCTACTCTCTCTCTCTGTGGAGTTTTAGACACTCCATAGAGTCATAGAATAGATGGCCTTTGTAATCGACTCCTCTCACTTTGCCTAATGTCTTCAAAGTTCATCCATATTGTAGCACAGATCAATACTTCCTTTTTGTATGGCTATACTACAGCTTTTCCTTTTTCAGATGATAAGTATATTGGTTGCTGTACCCCTTGGCTACCATGAAATAATGCTACTATGAACATTTATTTACAAGCTTTGGTGTAAATGTACGTTTTTATTTCCTTTGGAATTGCTGTATCATATAGTAACTGTGTTTACATTTTTAAGGCCCACCAAACTTTTTTCCAAAGTGACTGTGCCATTTTACATTCTCACAAGCAATGTTTGAGGGTTCCAATTTCTTTACATTCTCACCACCACTTATCAGAATTCATCTTTTATTTATTACGCCAACCTCATGGAAGTGAAGTGGTATCTTATTGTGGTTTTGATTTGAATTTCCTTAATGACTTTTGGTTATTTGTAGATTTTCTTGGGAACAATTTATATTCAGGTTCTTTGCCCATTTTTAAAAAAATTGACTTTTGTTTGTATATTCTAAATGTAAGCCCCTTCTCAGATACATGATTTATAAATATTTTCTGTTATTTATATTATCTTTTCAACTTCTTGATAGTTTCATTTGAAACTTTTAGAAATAATTTAATCAAGTCCAGTTTATTTTTTCCTCTTGTTGCTTGTGCTCATGGTGTTTTGTGTAAAAGAAGATTGAATAGTTCAATGCCCTGTAGACGTACTACCCTGTTTTCCTAGCATTTTATAGTTTTAGATTTTATATTTAGGTCTATGACTCATTTAGACCTGTTGTTGTTTATTACTAGTCATTAAGTCATATCCAACTCTTTTGCAACCCCATGGACTGTAGCCCACCGGGCTCCTCTGTCCATGGATTTTCCAGGCAAAAATAGTAGAGTGGGTTGCCATTTTCTTCTCCAGGGGATCTTCCTGACCCAGGGATCAAACCCTTGTCTCCTGAATCGTAGGTGGCTTCTTTTACTGCTGAGCCATTAGAGAAGCCTGTTTGAGTTAATTTTTTTAACTGAGGTGAGATAGGAGTTTGACTTCAAATTTATGCTTGTGACTATCTAGTTGTCCTGGAACTATTTGTTGAAAAGATAATTCTTTATCCCATTGAAATATCTTGACACTCTTGTCAAAATCCAGTTGACCCTAAATGTAATCCTTTTTTTCTGGACTCTTGATATACTTTTATTCCGCTGACCTAAATGTCTATCCTTCTGCATTGTCTTGATTACTACAGTTTTAGTAAGTACTGAATTCAGAAAGTGTCAGTTCTCCACATTTATTCTTCTTGTCTAACTCTATTACTGTTTTTATACTTCTGTTGTTGCTAAGAATGTTGAGTTTTTCACAGATATATCCACACGTGTTCCCCCAAAGAAGAAAATATAGTCAATTGGTAAATTATTCTGGCTTGGTAGGTATTTTTGGATTTTTTTTTTGTCTGTTTGCTTTTGTCACTAAGATGACAATAAAGCCTTTGGGGAAAGTAACTGATTTAAATTACTGGGAATAAAATTTTTATCTTTCATTCACTGTAAGATCCACTTAGAGAAACTGTCTCCAGGTTTCCCAAAATATAGTTTCCATAAAATGGTAATCTCTCACATCTGAACCATGTTTCACTTTATCAAATTACTCAGTTGAACTGGTCACTTAAAAGTGAACATTCCTTTTGCTCTAAAGAGTTTGTTATTCACTTGAGATATACTAGTTTTGTGAACCCTAGAGCAATTGTACTGTTACTTTACCTCATTACCAAATTTATAGTTTACAGACCTCAAGTTCAACAAATTATTTCAACAATTACATTAATGCACAGCTTACTTGTTTCACATTTTTAAAACATTTAACAATGATCTAGTAGGCAATAAATCATTTCATCATTTTCATATAGGTAGCAATATTTTGTAACTTGAAATTAATTCTGATATTGAAAAATATGTAGAATTATGTAACATAAGCTATATACTTAGCAAACTTCTCAAAAGGCAACAACCACTTTCCATCAGAGATCACCAAGAAGTTTCAATAAAATGTTCCTATTGATTTTGATCTTTTTTCCCCTAGGTAAACAGCATATTGTGGTATATTCCTTAAGTGGTTTAGAATATTTCAGTTCCAATGAAAAATATCTGGAAAATTAGTCTGTATTAATCACTTACAGTCAGCAAGTTGTGCTCACTTATTCCTTACAAAGACTCCACTCCATGAGTTGAGTTCAGGGAATTTATTAACAGGTCACTTACCTGAGGGCCCCCCTGGTGGCTCAGTGGTAAAAGAATCCGTTTGCCATTGCTGGAGACGCAAGTTCAGTCCCTGGTGCAGGAGGGCCCCCTGGAGAAGGAAATGGCAACCCACTCCAGTGTTCTTGCTTGGAAAACTCCATGGAGAGAGGAGGTTGGTGGGCTATAGTCCCACCAACAAAAAGTCGGACATGACTTAGCTATTGAACAGCAACAACACTTAACGTGAATTTGTGGCATCCTTCATTACCTTAATCAAATCCTGAACTTGAGAGTTTATGAGGACATCTCACCATGGATGCCCTGGAGCTGACTGGCCAGAAGACCCAATACTAAACATGTCACTTCAGTAACAGGAATGGCTCCTGCTCCATTACTAATGGAAAGATGAATCAAAACTGATTATCATTCATTTCCAGTTAGATTTAGGTAAGGATTTATAGTAAAAATAAAAATGGGTCTATCAGCTGTTGTCTGCTGCATCTAACAGGCTTTCCTTTTCTAGTCATTGTTTCATTTTCCTCTCTTTTCAATGATGGAGATAAACAGTTTACATAAATTGCAAGTCCTTTTTGTTGAAATCACTGTCTCCATATTACCAAGTCTTAGATTATGACCAGACCTTATTATATTGCCGTTTTGATCAGCTTTTTTACATGGTTTAAGCATATTTTTCTTGAATTGTAAATTTTGGGGAATCTACCCAGATTTTGGCCAGACTGGTTGGGGCCTTACCAGAGAAGCAATTGGAACAATGCAGTTATTATGTACTCAGCAGTAAATATTGAACTGAATTTATCTGTCATATGGAAGTTTCAGGACACCATGGCTATAGAATTTGCAAATTATGGTCTTTCTTGGCAAAGACATTTAACAAAAGTAGAAGGGCATCTGCTGCTTTAGCCGCCTATGCAGCATCAATTTATTCTTTTTTTTAAACACGCAAACACTATTCTAAGCACTTGAAATCTATACATGAAAAAAATGAATATCCCTTCTACAAGGAATTTTCATTCAAATGGAGAGAGACCAAGACAATTCATATATAAATCATATGACTCCTGGAAAAAAAATATGTTTTCTTGCTTTTGGTGCAGGCTGCAATATTAAATATGATGTCTGGCCTCAGATTTGAATAAATACATGGAAGATGTTAATGAAAGTTAATCATCTAGATAACTGTTGAATGGAGGTTCCAGGAAAAAGGAACAGTGAGTACAAAGTCCCTGATGAGAATGACTAAATAGAAAAAAAACAAAAAGAAAAAACAGGATAATATATGAGAGTGCACCCTGTATTGATGAAAGTATGTGTGCCCTTGAGTAGGTGAAAGAGGATGGGATCTGCTGCCCAAGTGGGGACAGCGAAAGTATATATGTATGCAGCAGTTACAAGAAGCTCACAGTCTCTGAGAGATACAGATAACTATTATAATTTAGTTTAAGAAGGTTAATATCAAGGGTAAAGGTAAACAGAGATAGCAGTATTTTTTTTAACAAAAAGACGCTTTTATTTGTTCTTCACAAAAATATCAGTTCAGTTCAGTCACTCAGTCGTGTCCGCCTCTTTGCAACCCCATGAACTGCAGCATGCCAGGCCTCCCTGTCCCATCACCAACTCCTGGAGTCCACCCAAACTCATGCCCATTGAGTTGGTGATGCCATCCAACCGTCTCATCTTCTGTCATCCCCTTCTCCTCCTGCCTTCAATCTTTCCCAAAATCAGGGTCTTTTCAAATGAGTCAGGTCTTCGCATCAGGTGGTCAAAGTATTGGAATTTCAGCTTCAGCATCAGTCCTTCCAATGAACACCCAGGACTGATCTCCTTTAGGATGGACTGGTTGGATCTCCTTGCAGTCCAAGGGACTCCCAAGAGTCTTCTCCAACACCACAGTTCAAAAGCATCAATTCTTCGGCACTCAGCTTTCTTTTATAGTCCATCTCTCACATCCATACATGACCACTGGAAAAACCATAGCCTTGACTAGACAGACCTTTGTTGACAAAGTAATGTCTCTGCTTTTTAATATGCTATCTAGGTTGGTCATAACTTTCCTTCCAAGGAGTAAGCGTCTTTTAATTTCATGGCTGCAATCACCATCCGCAGTGATTTTGGAGCCCAAAAATATAAAGTCAGTCACTGTTTCCACTGTTTCCCCATCTATTTGCCATGAAGTGATGGGACCAGATGCCATGATCTTAGTTTTCTGAATGTTGAGCTTTAAGCCAACTTTTTCACTCTCCTCTTTCACTTTCATCAAGAGGCTCTTTAGTTCTTCACTTTCTGCCACAAGGGTGGTGTCATCTGCATATCTGAGGTTATTGATATTTCTCCCGGCAATCTTGATTCCAGCTTGTGCTTCATCCAGTCCAGCATTTCTCATAATGTACTCTGCATATAAGTTAAATAAGCAGGGTGACAATATACAGCCTTGACATACTCCTTTTTGTATTTGGAACCAGTCTGTTGTTCCATGTCCAGTTCCAAATGTTGCTTCCTGACCTTCATAGTTTCTCAAGGGGCAGGTCAGGTGGTCTGGTATGCCCATCTCTTTTAGAATTTTCCACAGTTTACTGTGATCCACACAGTCAAAGGCTTTGGCATAGTCAATAAAGCAGAAATAGATGTTTTTCTGGAACTCTTGCTTTTTCGATGATCCAGCGAATGTTGGCAACTTGATTTCTGGTTCCTCTGCCTTTTCTAAAACCAGCTTGAATATCTGGAAGTTCACAGTTCACATATTGCTGAAGCCTGGCTTGGAGAATTTTGAGCATTACCTTACTAACATGTGAGATGAGTGCAGTTATGCACTAGTCTGAGCATTCTCTGGCATTGCCTTTCTTTGGGATCACAACAATATATGTTCTCTCATATATTATGCCTAAGAACAGAGTAAATGTCAGAAGACCTTAATCAACAGTTTGTTTCTTACTTAATATCAGAATTTATAATTGTGAATGAGGAAAATAACTTCTGTAACTTTTATTTGATAGAGATTTTATTTTTTAATTAGATTATTTTCACTTTTAAAAAATCTTATATTGGAGCATATTTGACTTAAATGTTGTGTTTCTGGTATACAGCAAAGTGACTCAGTTACACATATACATATATCTTCTGTTCTTTTCCAGATTCTTTTCCCATATAGGTTCTACAGAATGGAGTTCCCTGTGCTATACAGTAGGTCCTTGTTGATTATCTATTTTATATATAATAGGATAAATATGTTAATTCCAACCTAATTTATCCCTGCCCCCTCTGGTAACCATAAGTGTGTTTTCTAGGACTGTCTTTTTTATTTTGTAAATAAGTTCATTTGTAGTGTAATCATTTGTATGTGGAATCATTTTTTAGATTCCACATACAAGTGATACCATAGGATAGTTGTCTTTGTCTTACTTCACTTAATATGATCATCTCTAGATCTATCCATATTGCTGCAAATGGCATTATGTCACTCCTTTTTATGCCTCAGTAATATTCCATTGTACATATGTACCACATCTTATTTATCCATTCATCTATCTACAGACATTTAGGTTACTTCCATGTCTTGATTATTGTAATTAGTGCCGCAGTGAACATTGGGGTGCATGAATTTTTCAAAATATCACTTTCTCTGGATATATGCCTGAGAGTAGGATTGTTTCATCAGATGGTAGCTCTGTTTTTAGTTTCTTAAGGAACCTACATTCTGATCGCCATAGTGGCTGCACCAGTTTACATTTCCGTCAACAGTGTAGGGGGTTCCCTTTGCTCTATACCCTCTCCAGCATTTAGTGTTGGTAGAATTTTTGATGATGGCCATTTTGAATAGTACAAGGTGATGCCTTGTGGTCATTTTGATTTGCATTCTCTAATAATTAGAGATGTTGAGTATCTTTTCATGTACTTACTTTTTGGCCATCTGTATGTCTTCTTTTTTTTTTTTTTTAATTTTTTTATTAGTTGGAGGCTAATTACTTCACAACATTTCAGTGGGTTTTGTCATACATTGATATGAATCAGCCATAGATTTACACTTATTCCCCATCCCGATCCCCCCTCCCATCTCCCTCTCCACCCGATTCCTCTGGGTCTTCCCAGTGCACCAGGCCGGAGCACTTGTCTCATGCATCCCACCTGGGCTGGTGATCTGTTTCACCATAGATAGTATACATGCTGTTCTTTAGAGGGATGTCTATTTAGATCTTCTCCCCATTTTTTATTTTTTTGCTCTGGAGGTACATAAGCTGTTTGTATGTTTTGGAGATTAATCTTTTGTTCATCCTATCATGTGTAAATATTTTCTCCCACTTTGTGGGTTGTGTCTTTATTGCTTATTTTTTCCTTTGCTATGTAAAACCTTGTAAGTTTAACTAGATCCTGTTTGGTTTTTTGATTTTCATTATTTTCAGTGGTGAATCAAAAAAGATCTTGCTGTGATTTATGTCAGAGTGTTCTGCCTGTGTTTTCTTTTAAGGGTTCTATAGTATCAGGGCTTACAGTTAGGGCTTTAATCCGTTTTGAGTCCAGGTGGCACTAGTGGTAAAGAACCCATCTGCTAGTGCAGGAGACTAAGAGGCCTGGGTTCAGTCCCTGAGTTGGGAAGACCCCCTGGAGGAGGGCATAGTAACCCACTTGCCTGGAGAATCCCATGGACGGGGGAGCCTGGTGGGCTATGGTCCACAGGGTGGCAAAGAGTCAGACCTGACTGAAGCAACTTTCCATGCATTCATGGTGTTAGAGAATGTTCTAATTTCATTCTTTTACATGCAGCTCTCCAGTTTTCCCAGCACCACTTATGGAAGACACTGTTTTCTCCATCATATATTCTTGCCTCCTTTGTTGTAGATTAACTGACCATAGGTGTGTGATTAGACATAAGAGATGTGGGTTTGATCCCTGGAAGAGGGCTTGGCAACCTACTTCAGTATTCTTGCCTAGAGAATCCCCATGGACAGAGGAACTTAATGGGTTATAGTCCATAGGGTTCCAAAGAGTTAGAAGTGACTGAAGTGGCATAGCACGTGTGATTAGTATCAGATGCTAGCCAAGTCTTTGAGGTAAGGACTGAATTCCACCTTGGGCATTTTTCCATTGCATTTTTAACATCCTTTTTTATTGTAAATTTTATAAAAGTTTAACAAAGATTTAGAAAAAGAACATTTCCACCAGTATTTTGTATCATTTTGTTTTTTCTTTATATGTTATCTCATATAAGAAATGTCATGCATTACTCATAATATTGTGAGCTTTTTTTCTGAAGTTAAATATCACAAAATAGCATTATGAAGCCTAATAAAACATTTTAACACTCAGCAGAATGTTCTATCAGAATGATGAACTATAATTAAACATGAAACTTTCAGTAACCATTCAGGTCAATTTGACTTTTTCATGAACATAATGAAAAATATTTGTGCAAAAAAGAGCTTTTGTGTATCTCATATTATTTTTCAGACATTTCAATACATGATTTCTTAAAAACACGTCAAGACTTTTGGCATACATTTCCAAAATGCATTACAAATTTATTCTGATTATCCCAATTTCAAATATAATAACTTAAGTATTACATTAAGCTCTTTATTCTTAGTTGTACCAAATATTCCTTAAATATCTAATAATACCTATCTGTAATTAAGTTTTCCAGTTAGTTCCTGTATATTCCCACATTGGCATTCCTAAAGTCCAAAAGGGTAGAATAAAAGCTGAAAATTTATAAACTGAAAAAAATACAAAAAGGTAATATTTCTCATTGATTCATTAAATCATCTGGGAATTGCCCCAGGTGATGCCAAATAGACAGGTTTTTTTCCAAGTAGATATTTGGAGAGGCACAAAAATGTGAAATAACCAAATAGTCCAGAATAATAATTGTCAATTATTATTAGCCTATTACTTTATTCTTATAATTTTTATCCTGATAGAAAATATTTAATGAGGCATGAATGTTGAGCATTGATTCATCCCTAAATAAAGAAATTGGTTATAAGACTATATCTGAAGAGGCAAAATTAGTCTGTATGCTAAATAGTCTGGGCCTACTAGAATTTTCATTGGAAGGACTGATGCTGAAGCTGAAACTCCAGTACTTTGGCCACCTGATACAAAGAGCTGACTCATTTGAAAAGACCCTGATGCTGGGAAAGATTGAAGGCAGGAGGAGAAGGGGACGACAGAGGATGAGATGGTTGGATGGCATCACCGACTCAATGGAAAAGAGTTTGAGTAAACTCTGGGAGTTGGTGATGGACAGGGAGGCCTGGTGTGCTGCAGTCCATGGGGTTGCAAACAGCTGGACATGACTGAGCAACTGAACTAAAACTTTATAAGAACTTTTAAGTAATACATAGATATTTGTACTCTAATAAATACTTCTGTAACATTTATCTAACAAAAGAGAAAACACTGTCTATTGATTTGAATAACTTCAAGTAAAATACAATGATTAAATCCAACATAAGCCTAATATATTAAATACATGTTACATAACTGCATAAACATGAGAACTAGAGAAATGTAGAAGATCTGAAAAAATGTTCTGGTTCAACATTTATATAAAGTAGAAACAAGAAAAAGTGAAGTCCACAAAAACCTGCACAGGATAGATAAGAGAGAACTTTTATGGTAAGAAAATAAACTTGGATTAGTGTATAAAAGTAACTCTATTAGGTGTATAAATAAACTTAAGAATTGTGGATGTCAAAAGAGTGTGGGTATTACTAAAACTGTCTCAATGATTGACATTCAGAAATAAAAATTATTTCAGAGTTAATTTTTATATACTTTAACAATGTTTACTTCATGGGCACAAATAATTGATAGGAAAGGGTTTATAGAATGGTATTACTCCATGAAGTTATGAAAAGAAATAGCTTTTTACTCCTGGAAGATAATAACACCAACTCAACTCTATAGACTTCTATTGTTTAAAATGTTTTAACTTAAATAATACTGGCTAAGGAATCAGAGAATTGGGATCAGTTTTCATTTTTAGCAGTATTTTGACTCTGTACATACTAAGAAAGATTTCATATTTAATAAAATCATAAGAATAATCAAAATTATCATACTGACCTTATTTTACTATAGTGCCATAGCTCAGCAGTCAGTGTGGAGAGGTAAGATTGTCTTAAAGTTGTATGTATATCCATGAAAATGTCCAGAAGACTTTGAAATATTCAACTGGATGAATATGGTTGCTAGATCTTGTGAAGATGACAGTAAAACTATCTAAAACCTACCCTATGGAAACTTCATTAGGGTAACAACTTGACAATTAACTATTAAAATGTACTTATTTAGAGAAAAAATTGTATCAATAATACCTCGTATCATATAGAAAAGTAAATCCCATCCTGATCTAGGACTTAAATGACAAATACAAAGCCTTAACAAATTTTAGTTGACAATATAGATTAATATTTTTCTAAGCTTTGAATAGGGAAGTATTTTTAGCATCATTACATACATCCCAACTGTAAAAGAAAATAGATAAATTATGTTTAGTAAAATAACATTTATTCACCCAAAGATCTCTCAAATAAAATTGAAAAAATAAGTTATAAAACTTGATAATACTTGGTGAAGATACTTGGAACACTTACAACTAACAAAGTGTTAGTATCGAGATTACAACATAAACACGTACAAGAAAAGAAAAGAGCTCCAAATAGAGCCATGAGCAGGAGACCTGAATAGGAATGAGAGAAAAACACTGAACCAATAAAAATATAAAGAGGTATTGACCATAATTTATTTAGCAAGGATTGGCAAAATTTTCATATCTCACATTGAGCACATCTTTGCCAATACGTGACAATCAGGAGACCATCTAATTGCCTTTGGGAGGTAAGTTAGTAAACTGTTTTGGGAGACAGTTTAGCTTTATCTTTTATAAAATTCAACATTAAAAAATATAACCTGACAGTTCTCCTACATATGTCTTCAGAGACTACATTGCACATATACATCAGGAGTTACACACACAAAAATCCACAGCAGCTCGAGGCTGCAGACAGTCTACTACTCATGAACAGGAGGGTGGTTGCTGTCTTAGCATTATTGTGCAGCATAATTGTGTAAAACAGAACAACAAGGCTACAGTGACATGCTCATGTAGATGAGTCTTAGCAGTTGAAGTATCAGATGATTACAAACAGCATAATACCCATTTTTTTAAATGTGTAAGTTAAAAACAACTAAAAGAATACATTTTAAAGGATGTTTCTGTTTGTACCATTTTGTACCCTATATATATGAACTTACCAGGTGATGTGGTGGTCAAGAACCCACCTGTCAGTGCAGGAGATGCAAGAGACATGAGTTCGACCCCTGGGTTGGAAAGATCCCCTGGAGAAGGGAATGACCGCCCACTCCAGTATTCTTGCCTGGGACATCCCATGGACAGAGGAGTCTGGCGGTCTGTAGTCCATGAGGTCATAAAGAATCAGACACAACTTAGCATGCACACACACATATATATATACTATACTTAAATATATGTATAAATACACACATGAAGACAGAACCATTTGCAAAGTCATGGTAATAATAAGGTAGGGGAGCCCGTGTTAGAAACAAGGGAAGACTGCCAAGATGGAAAAGATTCTGTCAAATATTCTAGAGTCCATGTGGATGTTTATTATTAACTATGTGAACTAATTTTATAATTAAAAATAATATTACTATGTATTCATGCATATATACAAATTATTTTATGCCTAAGACTGTTACACAAAAAACAGAGCTTGCTTTTAGAGATTTTCTTATTTCAGTCATCATACCTGAAGCATTTTTCTATTTTGCTTTCAGCTTGATGATTTCCTGAATCAGATCCATAAGCTCCAGAGATCGTTGAATGAACAGAAAGAAACAAATGAAAACTTGGAAATTAAACTCAGGCACTTACAAAATCGGTAATTATTTCATAAAACATGTTGAATTCAAGATTGGGACCTTAGATAAGGAAATCTTGATGGTTTTTTCCCTCATATTTCCTTAACAACCTGAATATCCAATGACAGATGAATGGATAATGAAGATTTGGTACATATATACAATGAAATATTACTCAGCCACTAAAAGGAATGAAACAGGTTCATTAGTAGAGATGTGGATGGACCCAGAGTCCATCCATCCATATAGAATGAAGTCAAAAAGAGAAAAAACAAATGTCATACATGAACGCATACATGTGGAATCTAGAGAAATGGTGCAGATGAACCTATCTCCAGGGCAGAGATGGAGACACAGGCATAGAGAATGGACATGTGGATGTGAGGTGGGGGGGAGGGGAGGGAGGGCCAAACTGGGAGGTTGGGATTGACATATACACACTGCCGTGTGTAAAACAGCTAGTGGGGACCTGTAAACACAGGGAGCTCCGCCTGTGCTCTGTGATGACCCAGAGGGGTGGGATGGGGTGTGGAGGGAAGGAGCCCCAAGAGGGAGGGGACTTATGTATGCTTCATTATAGAGCAGACACTAACATTGTAAAGCTTTTCCAGTAAAAAAAAAAAAAAGTAATGTGTTATAGATATTAGAAACATTAAAAGAAACTTAAATATATAGGCTGCTTAGCTCTTAATATTTTCCCTAATAAATGTTACATTATGATAGTTTAAATATCACACAAAATCAATTTTAGTTCTAAAGGAATAAAATTTCTGAAAGACAAAAGGAGACATTTTACATAAATAGAAGGCATTATAATACTTGTAAGAAAATATAAGTTGTAAGCCATTCAGTTTGCTGGACAGTTGATATGAGAATCACTGTACTTAAGAAAAGCAGTGGTTTAAGTAACTGATAGACAAAGACACATATGCATAGTCTACATGGTAGAAGTGGTATGTTCTGTGGAAAATGTTTGGTATAGTTCTTCATAAAAGGTAAAAGTGGACAGAGGTGTCAAAACACTATGGATTTGCACTCCAGCTGATACAAATAATCTCAGAAAAGTAGCGAATCACCTGGGAGGGATGTTAGGGAAAAGCAAAGTTCCTCAAACTGAGAGGACTTCTGACTTTCATTGGGGTAAACAGTTTGCAGTAACATCATGGAAAAGTCCTCCAGTATTGGAAAGAAGTATCAAGGTATAAATCAGGTGGAAACAAAGTTGTGATTTCCTTTCAGTTGCATGAACAAAAGCAAAGCGGAAAATTGCACATATAGGAGTATTTGAGATTTTATACAGTATAGTTTACTGCTTCATTCATATTTTAGTTGTTAGATAAAGAAATTTACTTAAACGACATTATGTAATCCCACATAGCTATTTCCAAAGAAGCAGACTTGTAAAATTTGTCAATAGTATACCTGGTCTTCCTCCTTTCCCATTAGTGGGAATGAACATTTACTAATTGATTTGTAAATAAAGCTTTCTATTGTTTGATCACCTAGTTTGTCTCTTTGTAAAAGACTGTATCATTACCTCTAGGCCTATGGACAAAGAGGCCAGTCGTGACCTTCCACTGACCACTGCATGTGCACTGGCCGGGGTGGGGTCCCAGGATGGGTCCCACAACCTGTAAAGTTCTATTAAGCCTTGTCTTCAGTCTCGGTTAGTTCTTAACAAAACTTGTTCGGCCAATTTGATTTTATTTTTACCTGGAGACTTTCTTACTTTGAGACTGCCTTCTCTATTTCCTCTGAAATCTGCTTTAAAATTTTATTTTTTTCATTTATTTTTCTCTTACCAACACTCAGCCTACAGGCTCTGACACTCTGCCTGGGAATCTTGCTGAGTAGACCCACAGGTTGATCACGTTTTAGTTTCCACGTGCTCACAGATGACACCGTTGCTCATCATTGCAGCAATGCATAAATGTCTCCCTGTCTCCGGTGACAATGGCGTCACCGCTTGGACACCAGCGCTAACAGCCTCTTCACCATCTTTCCAGTGTCTACTTGGTGATGCCCCTAAACCAATGCCACCTATTTTGTTGTGGCAGCATCTCACGTCCAGATACCAGTGTCTGTTTGAGATCTCTAGTGCTACAAAATGAATTAACCCCAATATTTCATTGCCTAAAACATTTACCACAGTTCTTTGGGTTTGCTCCTTCACGTAGATGAGGGGGGGTTTCCTCTGGCAGCTGCATTCCACAGGGAGCTCTCTGGAGCTAGAATGTCCAAAATAACCTCACTCCTACACCTGAAACTTCAGCAGGGGTAAGAAATGGCCATTGTTTCTTGGGTCTCTCCCTTGTCCTGAGGAATTGCCCTGGGGAGTTTCGCAGTGCCCCTTCCTCCAGATTCTATTGGCATAGGTATCATGACATTTTATCCAAAAATACTTTATAAATCTCTTTAAAAAACATCTTCCTGCAAAATGGCTATATGCATTATCAGACCAACAAAAACTCACAGTTCTAGTCCCCAGCTCATTAGACTTTGCCCCTACCCACATTCCTCCGGCTAAATCAGATACGCTTTGCTATATTATTATTTCTGTGACCTTGAGCATGTTACTTATTATAAAACGCTAGAACACCCCCTTAAGGACTGAATAAAATAATGTTTAAGGAACATCTGCCACAGCACATGACATTAATAAATATGCAACAAATATTAGTTTATTCATCTCACTCTACTTTTTAAGAGGCAATTTCCTCCAGAGAAAATACATTTAGAAAGCAAATTTTTATGGAAAGAAAATATACTGGAAAGAAATCTTGGAAATGCCTCCCAGAAAAATGTTAAATACTAATACTACTTGCCCTTGAATTCAACTACATAAATCTTAACATTAGGTATGTTTTCTTACTGATTTTGAAATGTCTTTGTAAGATTATTCACATTTTCACTAGACAGCATTTAGAGTAATAATGATCTTGACATTATATACCTGAAACTCCATATATTAGGCTAGAAAAGTGTCAGGAACAATATTATGATATAAAAAGATAGGCATTAACCAGTAAAAATAAATGTCAAATTTTTCTGTTTAAATATTGTTAACTCTCATTGTAAAGGAAACACTTAGAATTGTTAAGTATCAGAAAACTCTCAGAACAAAAGAAAACTGAAATTAAATATTCTCATTAATTAGAACACTCATAATCACATTAATGAAGAAACCTCAGTACTATTTTAAAAAATACCCCTTTGCATTAATTGTATTATTAACCAGTTTTAAATATAAACATTTAAAAACAGAACTATAGTAACTTAAGCATAGTTTATGCTGAACAACCTAAAAAAATGATATCACAATGGGGAATGTTTAGTATTATATTGCAAAACCATTGATATATGTCAAATGTGAAATGATATATAAGAATATGTGATTTCCATCTTATGACAGTGCTCTTGGAGAAATTTAGAGAAATATAGGAAATGGGTTGTTAGCTTATTTTAAATCAAACTTGATATACATGTTTCGATGCTTTTCTCTCGAAACATCCCACCCTCGCCTTCTCCCACAGAGTCCAAAAGTCTGTTCTGTACATCTGTGTCTCTTTCTGATTTGCATATAGGGTTATCGTTACCATCTTTTTAAATTCCATATATATGCGTTAGTATACTGTATTGGTCTTTATCTTTCTGGGTTACTTCACTCTGTATAATGGGCTCTAGTTTCATCCATCTCATTAGAACTGATTCAAATGAATTCTTTTTGATGGCTGAGTAATATTCCATGGTGTATATGTACCACAGCTTCCTTATCCATTCGTCTGCAGATGGGCATCTAGGTTGCTTCCATGTCCTGGCTATTACAAACAGTGCTGCGATGAACATTGGGGTGCATGTGTGGAAGGATCGGGTAGAGAGGGAGGTGGGAGGGGGGATCGGGATGGGGAATACATGTAAATCCATGGCTGATTCATGTCAATGTATGACAAAAACCACTACAATATTGTAAAGTAATTAGCCACCAACTAATAAAAACAAATGGAAAAAAAACTTAAAAAAAATAAATCACACTTGAAAATATGATATTGTCTTCAGATCCCAAGAGGAGCTTAAAGGTTAGACTTTAAAGATTGGTATCCAACTAACATACACATTGTACACATTTCTGTCTAAAATGCAAAGAACTTCTGTGTGCCCCCTGGCCTGGCCCTCACTCACTCCTAAGAATAAAATTGAGAACCGTGACTGGTGTGGGAAGGGAATGATCTCCAAAGCCTTCTCACCTTGGGAAGTGAAGTGAAGAAAAGTGAAAGTTTCTCAGTCATGTCCAACTCTGCGACCCCATGGACTATAGTCCATGGAATTCTCTAGGCCTGAATGCTGGAGTGGGTAGCCTTGGTACCACTCTCTTCACAGTGGCTGGACTTCAGGTATGACACAGTGAAAAGCATGAGAATGATACTGTTTCTAGTCTGAATACATTTTCATCTTGTTGGCATGATCCATTTCTAAAGATGTACACAGACTATTTTTCTCCACCTTATAAATTGTGAAGATAGTAATATTTTCTAATGTTACCTTCAAATATCTGGTTTCTATATCTTCAAATGAAGGAATTTTATATTCATTTTGAAACACAACTAGTGAAGGAACATTTGAAAATTTCTACTCTCATGGAGGAAGATTCTGCTGGTTAGAAAAGAATAATTTTTAGAGATGTATTATACATTTAGAGATGTGTTCATACATCTATTATATGCAATGTATCCATCAAAGAAACAAAAACACTAGAAAGATTTATTCAAAAGCAAACCAACAGACCAACATAATTATTTTCTACCAGCAGCTTGGCAAGTTTAACTAGGCAAACAATTTCTATACTGAATGTTGAACATATCTCACCTTTGAATGTATTCTATTGGGGAAAAAAACCTCCTCCGTCCAGCTTGAACCATATTTATTAGAGTGAGGTATCAATCTTTGGCAAATGTAATGTGAAAGAGACTGTCCTGTTCAGCAGCTACATTGATGCCTCAGATAAACAAAAGTAGCAAATATATAATTCTACATTATTGTGTTAGAAGTAGAAATAAAAATGGTTCTAAAGAGAATGTAATCAGGCAAAATTTAAAGAATAAATCACATAATAAAATATACTGACATAAGAAAGGGCTGCTGAAACACAAATAAAATATTAACATTGGATTTCATTTTTCACACTATAGGCACTATCTTACCTGCTTTATGAGATAGAAATTAGAATCTCTACTTTACAGGTGAGAAACAGTGGCTTTAATGAATACATGACTGACTTAAGTGTCCTATGCAAGTCTGTGGACTGGAAAGGACCTTTCACTTAAGACCTGTCAGAATTACAGAACTGATGGTTGGAAACTGTCAGGCATGCATAAGACATTTAAGCAATTCATTTCATCCTTTAAAGTTGTTGTTTTCTCACCTGTAAAATGGAGTTAACCATGCCTGTTAAACCTAACCTACCACTTAAAAGAATTAGAAAAAAGACAAACAAAACCTAAAGTCAGAAAAAGGAAAGAAATAATAAAGATCAGAGAGGGAATAAAATATGTATTAAAAGAACAAGAGAAAAAAAAATCAATAAAACAAAGAGCTTGTTCTTTTAAATGATAAACAAGATGTACAAACCTCTCACCAGACTAACCAAGAAGGAAAGAGATAACCCAAATAAAATAAGAAATGAAAAAGGAGACACAGCAATGATACTGCAGAAACACAAAAAACTACAAGGGAATACTATGAAAAATTATATGCCAAAAAGTTCAGTGACCTGGAAGAAATGGACAAGTATCTAGAAACATACAGTCCATCAAAATTAATCAATAATAGGTAATTTAAATATACCAATCACTAAAAATGATACAGAACCTGTAATCTAAAAACTCCCTACAAACAAAAGTCCAGGACCAGATGGCTTCATAGGTGAACTCTACCAAACATGCAAAGAACTTATACTGATCCTTCCCAAACTCATCCAAAAAACTGAAGAGGGAACACTCCCAAAGACATTCTATGAATCCGCCATGACTCTAGTATCAAAACCAGACAAAGACATCACCAAAGAAGAAAATTACAGGCCAATATCTTTGAATATAAATGCAAAAATTCTCAACAAAATATTAGCAAGTCAAATCAATAACATGTATGAAAGATCATACACCATGAACAAGTGGTATTCATCCTGAGTTCACTAGGGTTGTTCAACATACACAGAATAATCAATTAGACGCACCACATAAATAAAGGCCTAAAACCACGTGATCGTCTAAATGCAAAAAAAGCATCTGACAAGATTCAGCATCCATTTCTAATAAAAACCCTTACCAAAATAGGTACAGTGGGAACATATTTCAAAATAATAAAAACTATTTATGAAAGACCCACAGCCAATATAATACTCAGTTGTGAAAAGTTGAAAGCCTTCCCACTAAAGTCTGGAATGGGACAAGGATGCCCCTCTCACCTCTTCTCTTCACCCACAGTACTAGTCACAGCAATCAGACAAAGACAAGGTTTCCAAAGTGGAAGGGAAGTGGTAAAATTGTCATTATATGTAGATGATAGGATACTATGTACAGCAAACCCTAAACATGCCACATAGAAACTACTAAAACTGATAAATTCAGCAATGTAGCAGGATAAAGATTAACATTTAGAAGTTGATTGCATTTTTATACCAACAATAAAATATTAGAAAGGGAACATAAAAAAATACTTTTAAAAACTGCACCTCCAAAATAAAATGCTTAAGAATAAACCTGACCAATGAGGTGAGACTTATATACTAAGAACTATAAAACATTATAAAGAAAACTGAAGATGATTCAAAGAAATAGAAAGATATCCCCAAGCACTTATATTGGAAGAATTAATACTGTTAAAATGGCTATAGTGCCCAAAGCAATCTGTAGGTTTAATGTGGTCCCTATCACATTACCCATGATATCTTCACAGAACTAGAACAAATAATCCTAAAATTCCTGTGGAAACATAAAAGACCCAGAGTTACCAAAGCAACCCTGAAGAAAAAGAACAAGGCAAGAGACATAACCCTTCCAGACTTCAGACTACATTATAAAATTATAGTAATCAAAACAGCATGATACTGCACAAAAACAGGCATATGGATCAATGGAACAGAATAGAGAGCTCAGAAATAAACCCACATAGCTATGGTCAAAATCTTCACCAAAGGAGCGAAAATATACAAAAAGAAAAAAGTCTCTTCAGCAAGTGGTACTGGGAAAGTTGGACAGCCATATGCAAATCAAAGTTACAACACATCCTCCTACCATATACACACACACACAAAATCAAAACAGCTCAAAGACTTAAACCTAAGACATGACACCATAAAACTCCTAGAAGAGGACATAAGCAAAACATTCTCTGATGTAAATCACACCTGTGTTATTGTAGGTCAGTCTCCCAAGACAATAGAAATAAAAACAAATGAGATCTAATCACTCTCACAAGCTTTTGCACTACAGAGGAAACCATACACAAAATGAAAAGACAATCTACAGAATGGGAGAAAATATTTGCAAATGATGCAACTGACAAAGGCTTGATTTCCAAAATATACAAATAGCTCAGACAATTGAATGACAAAAAACCAAACAGCCCTATCTAAAAATGGACAGGAGACCTAAACAGACATTTCTCCAAAGAAGACATACAGATAGCCAAGAGACAAAGATGCTCAATGTAGCTAATTGTTAGAGAAATGCAAATCAAAACAACAGTGAGATATCACCTCACATCAGTCATAATGGCCATCATTAAAACATCTACAAATAACAAATGCAAGAGAGAACGTGATCAAAAGGGAACCCACAGCCACTGTGGAAAACAGTATAAAGGTTCTTCAGAAATCTGATAATAGAATTGCCATATGATCTAGCAAACCCACTCCTGGGTATATATCCAGACAACTATAATTCAAAAAGATAGCTTGCACATCTATTTTCATAGTCACACCATTCACAATAGACAAGACATGGAAACAAACTAAAATGTCCATCAACAGATGAATAGATAAAAGAAGATGTGCTACAGATATACAATGGAATACTACTCAGTCATAAAAATAATGAAATAATGTCATTTGCAGCAACATGAATGCAACTAGAGATCATCATTACTAAGTGAAGTAAGTCAGAAAGAAAAAGACAAATACCATATGATATTACATATGTGAAATCTAAAGTATTACACAAATGAATCTATCTATGAAACAGAATCACAAATGCAGAGAATAGATTGGTGGTTGCCAAGGGAGAGCGGATTGGGGAGGAATGCAGTGGGAGGTTGGTGTTGTCAGATATAAGCTTTTATATTTAGAATGGATAAACAATAAGGTCCTACTGCACAGCACGGAGAACTATATTCAATAATCCTATTATAAACCATATGCTAGCAAAGTAATGCTCAAAATCCTTCAAGCTAGGCTTCAGCAGTAAGTAAGTAAGCAGAGAAATTCCAGATGTGCAAACTGGAACCAGAGATCAAACTGCCAACATTGGTTGGATCATAGAAAAAGCAAGGGAATTCCAGAACACATCAACTTCATTGACTACACTAAAGCCTGTGATTGTGAGGCTCACAACAAACTGTGGGAAATTCTTAAGAGATTAGAATACCAGACCACCTGACCTGTCTCCTGAGAAACCTTTATGCAGGACAAGAAGCAACTCTTAGACCCAGACATGGAACAAGAGACTGGTTCAAAATTGGGAAAGGAGTCCATCAAGGCTGTATATTGTCACCCTGCTTATTTAACTTCTATGCAGAGTACATCATGTGAAATGCCAGGCTGGATGGAGAACAAACTGAAATTAAGATTTCCGGGAGAAATATCAACAACTTCAGACATGCAGATGACACCATCCTAATGGCAGAAAGAGAAGAGGAACTAAAGAGTCTTTTGATGAAAGTAAAAAACCTGGCTTATAATTCAACATTCAAAAAACTAAGATCATGTCATCCAGTCCCATCAATTCATGGCAAATAGATGGGGAAAAAGTGGAAACAGTGACAGATTTTTTTTTCCCTTGGGCTCCATAAGCACTGTGGATGGTGGATGCAGCCACAAAATTAAAAGATGCTGCTCCTTGGAAGACAAGCTATGACAAACTTAGCATATTAGAAAGCAGAGACATCACTTTGTCGAGAAAGGAGCATATAGTCAAAGCTATGGTGTTTCCAGTAGTCATGTATGGATGTGAGAGTTGGACCATAAAGAAGGCTGAGCACTGAAGAATTGATGCTTTTGAACTGTAGCGCTGGAGAAGACTCTTGAGAGTCCCTTGGACTGCAAAGAGATCAAACCAGTCCATCCTAAAGGAAATCAACCCTGAATGTTCATTGGAAGGACTGATGCTGAAGCTCCAATCCTTTGGCCACCTGATGCAAAGAGCCAACTCATTGGAAAAGACTCTGATGCTGGGAAAGATTGAAGGCAGGAGGAAAAGGGGACAACAGAGGATGAGATGGTTGAATGGCATCACCAGCTCAATGGACATGAGTTTGAGTAAACTCCAGGAGTTGGTGAAGGACAGGGAAGCCTGGCGTGCTGCAGTCCATGGGGTCTCAGAGTCAGACACGACTGAGCGACTGAACTGAACTGTGCCATTTTTAAAGAAGTCCAGCATGTTTAATTATTATTTCATGAGGCTTAAATTAAAGACATTAAATAAAGATGAGAACTACATCAATGAAATGTTTCTCATTGGCCAAGATTTCAGTAATAATTTTTTAAATTTAGTGGGATGTTTCGAAAGAACAGCATGTATACTATCTATGGTGAAACAGATCACCAGCCCAGGTGGGATGCATGAGACAAGTGCTCGGGCCTGGTGCACTGGGAAGACCCAGAGGAATCGGGGGGAGAGGGAGGTGGGAGGGGGGATTGGGATGGGGAATACATGTAACTCCATGGCTGATTCATGTCAATGTATGACAAAACCCACTGAAATGTTGTGAAGTAATTAGCCTCCAACTAATAAAAAAAATAAAATAAAAAATTTATTCATGTAATACATTTTTCTTTAATATTTAAGTCTAACCATACTGTTTGGTTCTGGTCACCACAAATAAATGTAAGAAGATCTCAGGAAGAATGGCAATGATGAGTAGGTTTCAGAATGTTTTCTATAGAGGGACATTAGAAGGAATTAAGTTTGTTACTTTTAACAGTTTCTCCAATTTGTCTGTTACCATCAAACAAAATTAAATATTTTTTGGAAAGATGCTGGACAATCCTCTGTAACAAGAGATGATTAAGTAGAGGAATCTGAACTAAAAACTAAAACGACATTTTAACATTAAGCTATAATTTAGCATAAATAGATAATAGTATTCAGATCTGTAATTTGGAATTTTGTGAATGAACATTTTATTATACTCTTAGAGGTATGATCAATTCAGTTACATAAAATCAGATTTTATCAGTTCTCTTTTTTTAGGTCTGTTTATTCTCTGTGAATGATAACTCAGAATATGTTGGTTGAGTGAAAATACTGCTTTTACACAAAATCTAACAATTTATCTAGATATTAAATATATTTTGGCCTAAATTCTCTGAGATTAATTGTGACATCTAAGAAACAGCTCTCAGTCTAACTGTTGAATAGAATTCAGTTCTATGATATATAATTTTAATAGTTATTCCTGCAGTGCTATGAGGGGATTAAGTTTTCCAGAATCTGACTCATTATTTATGAAAGGAAAGTATGAAAGCTTATTTGGAAGCTAAAAAATACTCTCATTCAAATGTCACATTCACCCTGAGCCTACACATTGTATACACATTAGTAACAAAAATTGAGGTAATTTTTGAAAATGTAAGAATGACAATACATTTGGCCCTTGAACAACTCTAGGGTTAATCCATATATAATTTTAATGAGCCCTCTGTATCTGGTTTCTCATCATCAGTAGCTTCAACCAACCAGTGATCCTGTAGTTTTATACTATTTATTACCAAAAAAGTTTCTTTATACAAGTAGACCCACAGAGTTCAAATCTGAGTTGTTTAAGGATCAACTGTACTTTTGTTGTTGTTCAGTTGCTAAGTTATGTCTGACTCTTTGAAGCCCCAAGGACTGCAGCACGCCAGGCTTCCCTGTCTTCCACTATCTCCCAGAGCTTGCTCAAACTCATGTCCATTGAGTCAGTGATGCCATCCAACCATCTCATCCTTTGTCATCCCCTTCTCCTCCTGCCCTCAATCTTTCCCAGCACCAGGGTCTTTTCCGATGAGTCGGCTCTTTGCATCACATGGCCAAGAGATTAGAGCTTCCAAAGAACATTCAGGGTTGATTTCTTTTAGGATGGACTGGTTTGATCAACTGCACTTATTTCCCATCAAATGGTTGGAATGAGAATAATTTCTGCGGACTCTGATTCCAGTTATAACCTGGTCTTTTATCTCAGTCACCACACCCAAAATGGCAATGGTTAGTACAAGCATTTGGGACCTGGGAAACAGTCAACGAGTGCTGCCTGCCGCCAGGCAATTGGGTGTTTCTCAGTGCACTTGTGCTGAAGTATCAGTGCTTGTGACCTGAAAGCTTGGCAGTGCTGCCAGATGCCCCAGCCTCAGAGACTGGAAAAGATCTAGAAGGAAAGTATGAACAACACGGATTTCAGTAGGATTACATCATTCTACTGACACTTGGCTAATGTGAGAAACTTTTACAGGAATCCACTGAGGACTAGAGTTAAGCCTCTGAGGAAGGATTACTGATCCCTCTTACATAAAATTCCCTTTATGTTTTAAAAATTCAAACTCTGCAACAACTACAAAAAAAAATATGCTTTAATTTGACTAAATCTATTTGGCAATGATAATGTCATTGGTGATATTTATGATACCTGTAAAATAATGCTGAACACTAAAGATTAAATTTTTCATGTTTTCCTCATTACAACATAATGGAGTTATGATTTTGGACAGAGAGAATGAGGTCATTAGCCCTCTGCCTAAGATCATTTAAATTAGTAGCATTAAAAATAAATCTGAAAGAGTTAGATAAAAAAATTTTAAAGAAGCATCAATAACAAGCCATACAAAATAAACTACAAGTAAATTTTAAAAAGAGAACAAAAGCAAACAGTGAAAGTATTAGACTTTGTTGTCATTTGGGAAAGGCCTTTTTAAGCAAATGCACATCTCAGAAGCTATAAATTATAACATTTCATTCCGTGAAATTTTAAAATTTATTTTAATCAAAGGCTCATTCCTCAGAGCCAACTACGTTTAAGCATCTTAGGTGCTTTTCCTGCTAGTTATTCTCATGTATCTATATTACATGAAAGTGAAAGTGAAAGTTGCTCAGTCATGTCTGACTTTGTAACCCCATGGACTATACACAATCCATGGAATTCTCCAGGCCAGAATTACAGCAGTGGGTAACCTTTCTCTTCTCCAGGGGATCTTCCCAACCCAGGGATCGAACCCAGGTCTCCCGCATTGCAGGTGCAGCTTAGATCAGCTCACTCACTCATTCATGTCCGACTCTTTGTGACCCCATGGACTGCAGCACGCCAGGCCACCCTGTCCATCACCAACTTCCGGAGTTTACTCAAACTCATGTCCATTGAATCAGTGATGCCATCCAATCATCTCATTCTCTGTCATCCCCCTCTGCTCGCCTTCAATCTTCCCCAGCATCAGAGTCTTTTCCAGTGAGTCAGTTCTTTGCATCAGGTGGCCAAAGTATTGGAGTTTCGGCTTCAGCATCTGTCCTTCCAGTGAATATTCAATGAATATTCAGGACTGATTTCCTTTAGGATGGACTAGCTGGATCTCCTTGGAGAACAGAATGGCAAACCACTTCAGTATTCCTGCCTTGAGAACCCCGTGAACAGTATGAAAGGGCTGAGCCACAAGGAAAGCCCAATATGACATGATTTTCCTACTATTCTTTTTATATTCTCTCTTGAGAACTCGTTACTGGATGAAGACTTAATCCGTTCTTCACCACAACTTCAACCACTCTTTCCCTGTCTCATCACATTGGGGTGGCCCTAAAGTTTCTTCGGGTTTTTCTGTAAGATGTTATCTTTCCCTAGATCCACTCTTGTGCCTCTTTTATACGGAATATAAATAATGTTACTTGAAGTCTATGTTTCATCCTTTACTACAGGTTTTGAAATATTAACAAAAATGTCATAACTCACAAATTAGTATGCATTCTTTTCTTTATTACTTTGGCATGCCTGATGTTGTCTACGCATTCTGTGTTTTCCTATAGGGATCATGCCGCGCAGTATTGCTTTTATGTTTTTTCCTCTGCACTGGGCCTGGGAGTTATATTTCTTGCTTTCACTTCTACAAAAGTCATTTAAGTTATTTTTAAAATCTTGACCCCCTTGATTATATCTCTGTAATTAAAGTGAAGGATAAAATTACGTTTTTTAAATATCCCCCCCATGAAGAATTATCTGTTGTAATATTTGACTTTGTTCCTCCTGCCCTTCTAGAAATTGAGTAAAAATACATAAACTAGATATATATATATATATTTATAGTTTTATTAAATACATTTACCCTGATTTTCAGTTTATAACTCTTGTTGTTTGCTCACAAAGTCTTGTCCAATTTTCGACCCCATGGACTGTAGCCTGCCAGACTTCTTTGTCCATGGGATTTCTCAGGTATGAATAATGGAGTGGGTTGCCATTTCCTCCTCCAGGATATCTTCCTGACCAAGGGATCAAACCTGTGTCTCCTGCTTGGCTGGAAGATTCTTTACCACTGAGTCACCAGGGAAGCCCGTGTAATTGTTACACTTTAGATTTAAATCAATGACTCACCATTTTTGATATTTGTAGTCAACCAACTCCACACTTTTGGTATTTCTAAGCCCCTAAATTTATGTCACTTTTCAGGTGATTGAGGTCTCTGTGTGAGAGACAATTCCTTTATCTTTTCCATACAGCAAAATAAAGTCATAATTTCATATAAATTTAAACTTAGACTAACTGTGACACTTCCCAATTCATATTTGCTAATTTATTTACCAGGGATCAGACTCAGATCCATATTTTCTGTGTTGACCATACTTTTAAGATGTTTTGGTATTTGCATTTTTTAAATGAAAGCATATTTAAGTATTTTTATTTGCACTCTTAATTAGTAGTAAAGTTTAACTGACATTTGATCTGGCTCTTACTGATCTCTTTATTTTGGCTCCTCACTCAGTTTTCTGGGAGACATGTCTCATAAATTTGTCCAAGAAGGATAAGCACCTCCAATTGTTTTTATATGTGAAAAACAACTTGGGGTTGAATATAACTCTAGGTTCACAAAATAGTGCCATCAATAAACACCGTTCTGCTATGCTGTTGTTATACAAGAGATATCTGTCATTAATTTAATGTTTGTCTCTCTTTTTTTTTTTTTTTGCTACATAAGTACTAACATTAGTCTTATTCTTTGACTCTATGAAAAGAAACTATTCCAAGGTAAATTTGTAGCTAATAAGTTAGATGTAGCTTTTTTTAATTGAAGTATAGTTGATTTAAGTTAGATGTAATTGTGAAGAGTACATTTAATCTGCATGTGCAAGTCCTTAAATTTCAGTTGAGAGAGAGAGATGTGATATTATTTCTTGTGTATTTTTATTTTTCTATGTTTTCTTTCCACTTCAAGACCATTCATTATTCCTTCAGAAATGTCAGTAGATGTCTGCTTTGCCATGTTTTTTCACTGTATCAATTACATTATCTCCATGCACTTTTAACTCTTAGATACTTGTTTCCTCTGAATACTGAGACAGCTTTTCAACTTGGTTCAGTTTTCATAGCTGCTAGTACTCTGCACTCAAGACAATTTTAAAATCTGTTTTATGGGTTTTCTTTTGTCTTTCTCTTATGTTAGACAGTTTTTTTTGGTTCGCCCCCCTTTTGGTCATTAACTACAATAGCTTCCCTAATAATGTCCCATGTCTCTATCATAAAGGCCATCTCACATCACGTCTTGTAGGAGATGCCTAACAGAATTAAACACACACACACATAGAATTTCAAAATTTAACTTTCCTTTGGGTATTTATTTTATTTTATTCTAACTTCTCACAATATTATATCCTTTCCTTATCTTGATATTTTTTCCTTGGATGAAATGTTCTCACTTTTTTTCTTTTTTTTTTTTCCTATTAAGTGTTTTGTTGACTTAACTCTTCTTATATGAGGAGATATTTATTCAGGTCAAAGTACCTACATTATTATCAATTCATTTTCTAAAAGTTCCATAGCCTTCATAACATGTGATCCTAACGATAGAGAAAACATCACTAGTTCAGCTTATCACAAAATGACAGTTACCTTGACAATTTAAACAGTGAGTCAGAGAAACTGAGGGGAAGAATAAAATTTGTTCCAGCTGTTGGTTTTTAAGCAAGGAGATCTATAGCAATTTGGCAGCACTGTCTTTGTCATATTTGAAATACTCTGACACCTTCCTATTAAAATACCTATTAAACATTGCAAAATTTTAAAGCATTTGAGCAGCACTGGCAAAGGGTAATTTTTGGTATAGAGAGAAGACAGGGTTTCCATTCTTCCATATAGAGAGAAGAAATGGCAGGACCCAGCTGCCCACCCAAGCATCATCTGGTCTTTGGTTTCCTCTTCTGTCGTTCTGGCTCTCACGCAGCCCTGCTTAGCCTGTCTGCTTTCTGTGCTACTTTTAATTTTTTCCTCACCCTTTGTATCAGAGGAGCATGCATCATTTAGTTTGGCAGCCCTTCTATCACCCAGTGAATGGCTTCCAACTCCCACCCGTGCTTTCTATCTCTTTTCTGCCAGAATAATCCTCTCCTCCTATTTTGACAGGAACTCTTGGCAAGAAAGAAAAAGACTCTGAACGACTTTAGGATATATGGCATAAATACTTGACTTTAGACCCTCTGTGTTCAAGGTTTTCTCCTTGGCTCTCCTTGTGGTATGCTTTATACTGCCACAGCTAGACTATGGTATAATAATCCCATTGGTACTTGGAGTAAAAGTCTTTTATAGCCATAAATGTGTGTTATGCAATGACAGTCAACTGCTATTTTTTTCCTATGGTTTATGGTCTAGAATTGCACTGTGGTTGCTATAGGTAAATTAAATGTTACTTGGGATTTAATGCAGTGCATTGTCAATACCAAATAATGGATAATAAAACAGTGTTATAAATGACCTTAAAAACAAATACAGAAAATTGTTTAATGTACATCATCAGCTCTTATTTCTAAGACTTTACGTGGCTTCCATAATGGATTAGATCAGCAGATTAGCATTACTAAAGAATATTAAGAGTTTCCTGAAAAGGAGCTGACCAGAAAAATACCTATCCTTGCTTCTCCTTATTTTCAGTATTAAAAATTAAAGTTTCAAATGTCACCGTGCAACAGAAATACAATGTGAGCCAGATACGAGCTGCATTTTAAAAAGGAAGGAATTTCTGAAATTACATTTTACTCAACCTAACATATTCAACATATTGCCAACTATCAACGTACAATAAATATAAAAAAGATAAATGGAAAGATAGTCCATAATCATGGATTAGAAGAATTAACAGTTAAAACAGCCATCCTACTCAAAGCAATCTACAGATTCAATATAACCTCGATCAAAATTCCACTGACATTTTCCACAGAAATACACACCAAAAAACTAAAATTAGTATGGAACCATAAAGACCTTGAATAGCCAAAATCATCTTGAGAAAGAAGAACAAAGCTGGAGGCATCATACTTCCTGATTTCAAATTATATTAAAGTGATAGTAAGCAAAAAAATTTATGATTTTGACATAAAAACAGACACAGATCAATGGAACTGAATGCTGAGCTCACAGATAAACCTACACATATATGGTCAATTAATTTACAACAAAGAAGCCAAGAATATATGTTCAGGAAGGAACAGTCTCTTCCATACATGGTACTGGGAAAACCGGGAATTCAAATGCAAAAGAGTGAAATTGGACCTCTATCTTACACCATACACACAAAATACCTTAAAGTGGATGGAAGACTTGAAGTAAGTATCTGAGATGATAAAACTCTTAGAAGAAAACATAGGCAGTAACCTCCTTGACACTGGTCTTGGCAATGATTCTAACACCAAAAACAAAAGCAAAAATAAACAAGTGAGACTACATCAAACTGGAAAGCTTCCGCATAGCAAAGGAAACCATCAACAAAATAAATAGGCAGTTTGGGAACAGGAGAAAATATCTGCAAATCATCATTCTGTTATGGGGTAATAACCAAAGCATAGAAGGGACTCGTAAAACTCAATAGCAAAACACCAAACAATCCAATTAAAATATGGGCAGAGGATCTGAATAGACATTTTTCCAAAGAAGACATACAGATGGCCAACAGGTGCATGAAAAACTATTCAACATCACTAATCATCAGGGAAATGCAAATAGAACCTCAGTGAGTTATCTCCTGACATCTGTTAGAGTGGTACCATCAAAAAGACAGGAAACACCAAATGCCAGCAAGCATGTGGAGGAGAGGGAGCTCTGGGCTCTGCTGGTAGGAATGTGATCAGCACAGAAACTATGGAAAGCAATAATGGCATTCCTCAAAAAATTAAACATAGAACTGCCATGTGATCCAGCAATTTTACTTCCAGTTATTTATCTGAAGAAAATGAAAACATTAACAAGAGAATTTCTTCACCCTTATGTTTACTGCAGCATGATTTTCAGTAGCCAAGATAGGAAAGTGAAAGAAAATGTCAGTTGCTTGGTTG
This sequence comes from Cervus canadensis, assembly GCF_019320065.1. Lineage (NCBI taxonomy): Eukaryota > Metazoa > Chordata > Mammalia > Artiodactyla > Cervidae > Cervus > Cervus canadensis. The sequence goes on along the minus strand of NC_057408.1, from coordinate 24,450,875 downwards.
TGTCCGACTCTTTGTGACCCCATGGACTGTAGCCTGCCAGGCTCCTCTGTTCATGAAATTCTCCAGGCAGGAATACTGGAGTGGGTAGCCATTCCTTCCTCCAGGGGATCTTCCCGACCCAGGGATCGAACTTAGATCTCCTGCACTGCAGACAGATTCTTTACTGTCTGAGTCACGCAGGAAGAACAGCCAAGATATGGGTGCAGCCTAAGTGTCCGTCACTGGATAAGGTAATAAAGAAAATACTGTGTATACAAATTACAGTGAACTATTATGTATTCATAAAAAATAAAATCTTGCCATTTGGGAAAATATGAATGAAACTTGAGGGCCCTATGCTAAGTGACAGAAGTCAGAAAAGACAGAAACCATATGGTCTCACTTAGATGGGAACCTAAACAAACGAATGAAGCTCACAGATACAGAGAACAGACTGGTGGTTGACAGATTCTAAGGGTGAGGAAAGGGGTCAAATGGGGAAGGGGGTCAAAAGGTACAAACTTTCAATTATATAATAAATAATCATGGGCGTGCAGTGTGCAGCATGGTGACTAGGGTTAATAATTCTGCACACTTACTGCACACATAAAGTTGCTAAGAAAATAGGTCTTAAAAGTTCTCATTGAAAGAAACAAATTCTAACTTGTGTAGTTGTACATGCTAACTAGATTTATTGTGGCAATTACTTTATAATATATACAGATATTGAATCATGAGGTTGTACACCTGAAATATGTCAATTGTACCTTAATAACAAAAGACTGCTGTAATTTTTTGATACTTACTTTATACTTAGAGCAATACATCTCAATTTATACTACCTCATGACTGTTGCCTGATAGACAAATAGGGTTAATGACCACCACTTGAAGTGCAGAAGTAAGCTGTGAGGCAGAGTATTTAAATCCTTTCCTTCTAGAAATAGCAATAAACATTTGAGGAAAAACAAAATTTATTTTGTACTAATTCTCATATTCCATATAAGAGAAAGCACAGCCAGTTTCTATTCTAGATAAACTAAATTAACTAAATGGTTTTCTGAAGTATTATAGTACTTCTAGGCATCTATAATAGGAAAATGCACACACATTTTAAAATCTCAAACATATGTAATTAACTGAAATTATAACTGAGGAAGTAACAGCTACCACTTACTGTCGGCTCTGTATTGAGACAGCGAAGCAATGTCTTTATATCAATTAATGTTAATAATCTTTAGAACTTAAAAATATTTCTGTTCAGTGGATGCATATATGAAACATATTGTTTACTGTTCCTTTCTGTGTTTTAGCTATGGTGGAGCAGAAGTCTCTGGGTCAGTCATCACTGAACACAATTAGATCTATTTTTGGAGATTATGTTATTATAGGTTTTCCCCTTATTTTCTGTTGACAATGTATTTTCAGTAATACTAAATGGATATCATCAAGACATAAGGTGAAAATATATTTTCCCTGTTCAGCTATTGTGATTTAACTGACCTTTGTCTTATTTAAGAACTGAAGAAGTGAGAGATGGAGTCTAACAACAGTCTAGTCTAGTCCACAGTCTAACAACCTGATCCTTCCTGTTTGGGAAGTTTATTGTCTGGGATTACCTTTTTAAAGTTTATGTTCCTTAATTATTATTAATTTTGGCTTCCACTGGGGCAACTTAAAATGGTCCCTTTCTACCGCTTATTAAAAAAAACATATGGCATTGTTTTGTTAAAGTTTGTCTGCAGTGCTCTTCCTCCAAAATGGGAGCATATAAATAAACTCTGTAGAGATTACATATATTCTATTGAAAATATCAGTCATAACACTGTTCTAGTTGTTTGTTGTGACTGGTGAATTTCTGGAATGTCTGTCCTCTGAAAAACGGAAATACATTGTGTGGAAAAGGAAGTTATGTATGTCAATGACATTTTACAGTGCATTCCTTACAAATACTTATTTAAATGCAGAATTATTTAAATTTTGAGCTACTCAAATTCAAGTGTATGTCCGTTTCATTATTTTACTCCATGCCCCTCAAATTGTATAATATTCATACATTATAAGGTATCTCAGTAAGTGTGTTTGTAATCTACCCTGTGGTATCTTGTTATGGCAGCCTCAACAGACTAAGACATGGTTGGAGCCTGGTGTTAATCCATTTTAGCACTGATGTACTTTAATTGATCCCCAGAGGATGAGGTGCTTGGATGACCCAGTGGACATGAGTTAGAACAAACTCCAGGAGATAGAGAAGGACAGGGAAGCCTGGCATGTTGCAGTCCATGGGGTCACAAAGAGTTGGACACAACTTAGTGACTGAACAACAACTTACAACCAGAGCATGATTTTGCTTGTAGGAATAGTGTTTCTGGTGTCTCAAGTGCAAGTCTTAATGTGTATATCAGGGTTTCTCCAGTACAACCAGGAAGAAACCTCAGCTTATCCCCAGAACAGTGAGATCACTAAAGCTCTCAGCTCCTCGGTATCTGTTCTCTGCAGGACCTTCCAGAGTCGAGTCTTGCACATGGTCAACACAGGACCTGTTAGAGGACTTAGGACACAGTCCATGTAGACATTTGGAGTGTGTCTGTCTCCTTTGCTCATGATACTTTGCCACCTAAACCCCACCACTCCCACAGCCCCGGACTCTGATCTGTGTCTCCTGCACTCACCGAGACCAGTGTTCTCTGTAGGACTCTATTCTCCGTGCAGCATTTTGAAAAATGTTCCTCATGAGACGTGCAGGTTTAGTGTAGGTCCCACTTCAGATACTTCCCTTCTAAAATTCACAGCATAACCCATTGCTTTCAAATGTGTTTTTATATATATTTTATACATTCTGTCCCATTTTTATAACTATTTACAGCAGTTGGGTAAGTTTGATACCAGCTATTTCATCTTGCTCAGAAACTATTAGTTCTTCACATATACTTCAGCCATTCCCAATAAATCGGAAAATTCAATTAAATCTTTTATGTTCAAATTTTCTCCCCATCTTTCTGCTACCACTCAGGTCTAAATTATCATAAACTCTTCCCTGGATTCCTACACTAACTTTCAACTCATAGCTCCAGCTTCAGCACATATTTTAGAGAGTAGAATTCTAGAAATATAACATAGTATGTCCCTCTCTGAGTGAAATTTTTCAGTAGCTTCTCATTAAACTTATGAGTAAATATTTGAACTCCTTCCAATACTTGGAATGATGTAAGCTTTCTAAATGGTTTTCTATGTACATCTCTGTTTCTTCTTTATGTTTCAGCAATACCGATTTTTTTTTTAATTTCTGCATCTCCAAAATTTTACCCACAGCTATACTTTTAGCAGCCTGATTTTTTTTTTTTATGACTGTGACATGCTCATCATTCTTTCCCTGACTTCTTTCTGTAGTTTCAGGTGACAGCTTAAGTGTCACTTTCTTGGTGAGGCATTTCCTGATCCCATCAAACTTTACCCTTAATCTCACAGCTTCCTAATCTTCTGGTTCAAGCCACATATCATAATGCGATTTCCCACTTATATATAGGTGTATGCTTTTAATATCTATATTTTCCATATGTAAACATCATGAAGACAGGGATCATGTCTTTGTTTTAATTACCACTTTGTGCCCAGTGATATTACATGGTATGTGTTACATAACACGTGTTACAGAAATATTCACTGAATCAAAGAAAAATATATAATATTTAACTTCAGAAAGAAGGAGCTTCCAAAGTCAACATCTGGAGGTTTAATAATTAAAATTTTCAAAGAATCTTTAAGAATTGGAACTGGAAGAAATCGCAAAGATTACCTATCCAACCACCATACTGATTTAATAACCCCTTTGATAACATCACCTATACTTGAATCATTCCAGAATCAGGGACTCACTATTTCACAAGGAATTATATTATATTTTCAGACAATTCTTATTATTTTAAATTTATATAGTTTATTAAATTTTATAGAATTATTAAAATTTATATAATTTAAGCCTTCTATTGAAATGTTTTACTTATAATCTTATGGCAAGTGGCCTCTCATTTCACAAAAGAATTCTGACAACAATGATACACACATTTTTTTCCTTTTGTATTTCTTCTGAAATTCAACTACTCAAAGTCATAATTAAAAATGAAATTATTCTTACATCTTACTGTGTTACAAAGTGACATTCCATTTTGGATGCTTTAACATTATTGGCATTCTTTGAGCTATATGTTAGATCTATTTATCACTGTGCGTAGTTAATGATTCATATTTGCATTAAAGAATTTTGAATGTGAGTCAAAATATATACTTAAAAAGACAAATTTATGAAAGGAGAGTCTTTTAGCTAACATTAACAAAGATATGTGAAAAATTTTAACTACAGTGTTCACATCTGCCCATTATTGTCAAAAAAGAAATGAAAATCTTTGTGTGTATGTATGCATTACAGTAAACAGTAACTGTTTTGAATGAGAAGACTCATGAAACATAGAAAATCTATTTAACACACTTTAGCTCAGTGTGCGTGCATGGTTTAGAAACGTATCTATACTCTGTCTCACAGAATTGTAAAACAGTCAAGTGAGAAAACACATTTGAAAGCATTTTTAGTTTTCAAGTGAAATGTTCTAATACTGCCCACTTAATCATAAATAATTTTAAAGAACTTTTATATATATTTTTAAAATAAGTAAAATGAAAGACTACTCATAGACACAGATGTTTGCTTTTATATGCATGAAGCAATTTGCAAAACTGAATTATTTTGTTACTGTGGTCCCTGTTTCTGAATCATTTTTATTACCGCTATTCTTTGGGATGTATTTGTTGGGTTTGCTGACAGAGTGACCCACTTTCTCCCAGCTCTTCTTTGAGACTATATTAGACCCTTCTAAAATTGTATTAACTTTTATGGGTCACTATATGAGTTATTATTTCAGCACAGTAAGTTACATTTTCCAAATTGCTGCCAATGGATCTTCATTAATCTGGGGAAATGGAAGTGTTTGGTGGTATAATTACATATTGGATCCTTTTAAGATTCTGGGTGAGTAAAAATAGAAACCATATATGATATAATGGTGTTTTAGCTATCATACTGAAATCTAATAGTACCAATCATTTACACATTCATATGTAAAATGCTGACATGAGACTATGTAAGCAGTCCTTTTCAAAATGCTATGGTGAGATGATACAATTGATCGTGCTTCCTCTAAACACAGCAGTAAGAAATAAGACCTGTTTTTATAAAGTCATTAAGAAACCTAAGCATGTTTAGTGGTACAGATAAAACTCTCCATTAGCCAGAAACAACAGAGAAACGTAAAGCAGCAGTGTAGCTGCAGGCAAGAGTTTGCCTGTCTCTGGATCCAAATGTGGGCCATGATGAATGACTCAGAGTGGCAAGAATCACTTATAAAGTGGGGAAGAAGGGAGAAAAGACATTCACGACACCTGAAGAATCTCCCAAATTTCTCATCATTATCAAAAGCCTGTACAAAACTGATCAAGAAAAAAGGAGGAAACACCTATTTTTATAGGTGAGTTTTATCAACTTTAAGAAACAGATAAAGAACATTTTAGAGAAATTCAAAAGCACATTTCCTGACATATGTTATGAGACAGGAAATTATTAAAACTTAAACTCGATAAAAATAGTATAAGAGTATTACAGATTTATGTATGATTATGGGCGAAAAAATTCTAAGTGATAATTTTGGCACATGGAACCTAGAAGTGTTATAAAATATTCATCATGACCATATGGTGTTTATCCTCAGAATTCAAGAAAGGTTCTCTATCAAAAATGTATTAATATATTCTACCAATTCAACTCAGAAAATGGGATGATTATTATAAAAAATAATAAAACAATTTTAAAATGTTAACCCATATTCATGGTTAAAACTAAGAATATCTGAGAAGTTCCATTTTCTACTTAGAATTTCTACTTTAAAGATATCAAATATTATTATTTACAGGGAATCATTTAAACTCATGAGTTCAGAAACAAACCAAAATAGCAAAAATAACCAGTAAATCTGCTATTCAAAGTTGTACCACAGTAGATGAATAAGCAAGCAGAGAGAGGCAATCGTGCTATTATATACAGACAAAATATATATCCAAGACAAGGTTCAGACCCATAATACGAAAAGTTAAATTTTCTTGATAAAAGTTCAATTAACTAAAGATATAAGAAAAAATTCCAATAACAATTCAAAGTCTATGAACAAAATATTTAAAATATGGCTCTGAACAAACCAAAACAATGGATAACATGTTATAATAAGGATATCATTTCTCTCCAGACTTATCTTTAAGTTCATGCATTTCCAATCAGAATATCAACAGAAATCTGCATGGAATTTATCAAATTGTATTGATATTCACATAGAAGAGAGTAAAGCAAGTAGTTTCAAAAATAGGTATGCTATTTCTGAAAGCAAAAAACAAAAAAGGAAGTGCCTTCAATCATTATCAGATATTGATAATCATTTAGAGCTATGATAATTAAGGTAATGGATGTTGGCTTCATAGATCATAAGCCATGTTCTGACCTTGTGGAAAACTGCATAGCAAGCAAATGGAATGTGTTCAACTTGTTCATAGATAAACACCCCTGGACAGTATTTCAATTAAAATCAAATATGTTATAAGGATGTCTACAACATTTTCCAACGAACATTTCTTTTAGCTATTTTAAAAATCACAAATTTAAAAACAAGGCCAGGTGGTGAGCATTATGTCTTCTGACAATTTATATTACTTTAAAAATGAACTAATACAGTGAACATAACTAAACACCGACTCTTTTTTTTTCCTCTGTGACTGTAATGTTTTTGCTATTTTGATAAACAGTTATCCACACATATATGTCATAGATAAATAAATGGATCGGTGGATGGACAGACAGATAGAAGGAAAAAAGAAAGAAAGGTAATTCCATTATTTCAAGAATATAGTTTGTCTTGCTCATTCCTTTATACTAAACACTTAGAACAATGTCTGGAACATTCCACATGTGTAAGAAATATTTTAATATAAAAATACCAATTTACCATTAAAGAAATGTTATATACTTAACTGCATTCCCTTTATTTAAAAACACTATCATGACAGCTGGATTGGATAATTCTGTGCTGAAATTTCATAAAAGAAGTCATATTGTGTATTTCACATTTGCAAAAGGTAACTTTTTGGTGGCGAAACTGAGTAAGACATTTCAGAGAGCAGAAATAAGGAAATGTTACCTCAGTGTCAATTTACCAATTTTTCTAGACTTATAAGTTAACAGATATTCGAAACCTACACTATTCAGGTTGAAAATGTAATAGTATATAAGACCTATAGAAGCAGAAGCACTGTTCTTTTATTTCTGAGTTCAGAATCCAAATGCTGATGTGAGTAAAGCCTTATATTTAAGTTTTGAAGGTAAAGTGAATATTGTGATAGGAAAGCTTTGACATTTTAAAAGATGGAATTCCAAGACAGCAAACAAAGATTCTGATCTTTCTTGGCCGTGTGTGTTTGCACACAAATGCTTGCATTATTTACAAGAACATGAGCCGGTAATCATCTCACTTACTTGTTTGCATTTAATATTGATTTGTATTGTTTCTTAATAGATTTTCTTCATCATTCTCTTATTTTGATTTAGAGATGACAAACTTCAATGTGAATGAACTAATCTGCTCTTTTCTATATAGTCTGTATATTTCTAAATTTTTTCTTATTTCCATGAATGAGAAGTTATAAAATATGAAATCATCTTGTGACTGTTTATTTCTTCATGGTACAGTGAGAAAAGGAAATTAGAGCTAAATTTCATCAACCTCATGAATGAATAACTACATTGTACATTAAATATTGTGTTGTATTTTATAGTATAGCTAAGAAACTCACATTCACACTTCAGTGAAGCTATGCTTTTAAGAGCATTCTTAAAGCAGCTACCAGAAACACTTTTTAATGTTCTGTTTTCAGACATACAGAAATATACATACACATGTGGTCATTACTTCTATTCTTTTAATATATTTGTTTTTTCTTTCTGATTTACTTCACTCTGTATGACCCGAATGTAAGGTCACACATTATAAAACTCTTAAAGGAAAACACAGGGAGAACACTCTTTGACATAAATCACAGCAAAATCCTTTCTGACCCACCCCCCCCCCCCAAGAATAATGAAAAAATAAACAGTACCTAATTAAACTTAAGAGTTTTGCACAGTCAAGGAAACCATAAGCAAGATGAAAAGACAACCCTCGGAATGGGAGAAAATATTTGCCAACTTCCGTTCAGTTGCTCAGTCATGTGACTCTTTGTGACCCCATGGACTGCAGCACACCAGGCTTCCCTGTCCATCACCAGCTCCTGGAGCTTGCTCAAACTCATGTCCATCCAGTCTGTGATGCCATCCGACCATTTAATCCTCTGTCGTTCCCTTCTCCTCCTGTCTTCAATCTTTCCCAACATCAGGGTCTTTTCCAAGGAGTCAGTTCTTCACATCAGGTGGCCAAAGTATTGGAGTTTCAGCCTCAGCATCAGTCCCTCCAAAGAATACTCAGGACTGATTTCCTTTAGGGTAGACTGGTTGGATCTTCTTGCAGTCCAAGGGACTCTAGAGAGTCTTCTCCAACACCGCAGTTCAAAAGCATCAATTCTTTAGCGCTCAGCTTTCTCTATAGACTAACTCTCACATCCATACATGACTACTGGAAAAAGCATTACTATGACTAGATGGACCTTTGCTGGCAAAGTAATATCTCTGCTTTTTACTATGCTGTCTAGGTTGCTCATAGCTTTTCTTCCAAGGAGCAAGCATCTTTTAATTTCATGGCTGCAGTCACCATATGCAGTGATTTTGGAGCCAAAAATCTAAAGTCTCTCACTGTTTCCATTGTTTCCCTATCTATTTGCCATGAAATGATGGGACCGGATGCCATGGTCTTAGTTTTCTGAATGTTGAGTTTTAAGCCAACTTTTTCACTCTCCTCTTTCACTTTCATCAAGAGGTTCTTTAGTTCTTCACTTTCTGCCATAAGGGTGGTATCTCTGTATCTGAGGTTATTGATATTTATCCTGGCAATCTTGATTTCAGCTTGTGCGTCATCCAGCTTGGCATTTCACATGATACACTCTGCATATAAGTTAAATAAGCAGGATGACAATATATAGCCTTGACATACCACTTTCCCTATTTGGAACCATATGTTGTTCCATGTCCAGTTCTAACTGGTGCTTCTTGACTTGCATACAGATTTCTCAAGAGGCAGGTAAGGTGGTCTGGTATTCCCATCTCTTTCAGAATTTTCCACAGTTGTGACCCACACAGTCAAAGGCTTTGGCATAGTCAATAAAGCGGAAGTAGATATTTTTCTGGAACTTTATTGCTTTTTCGATGATCCAGAAGATGTTGACAATTTGATCTCTGGTTCCTCTGTGTTTTCTAAATCCAGCTTGAATATCTGGAAGTTCACAGTTCACGTATTGCTGAAGCCTGGCATGGAGAATTTTGAGCGTTACTTTGCTAGCATGTTAGATGAGTGCAATTGTGTGGTACTTTGAACATTCTTTGGCATTGCCTTTGTTTGGGATTGGAATGAAAACTGACCTCTTCCAGTCCTGTGGCCACTGCTGAGTTTTCCAAATTTGCTGGCATATTGAGTGCAGCACTTTCACAGCGCCATCTTTCAGGATTTGAAATAGCTCAACTGGAATTCCATCACCTCTGCTAGCTTTGTTCATAATGATGCTTCCTAAGGCCTACTTGACTTTGCATTCCAAGATGTCTGGCTGTAGGTGAGTGATCACACCATCATGGTTATCTGGGTCATGAAGATCTTTTTGCGTGGTTCTTCTGTGTTTTCTTGCTGCCTGTTTTTTTTTTTTTTAATATCTTCTGTTTCTGTTAGATCCAAAGCATTTTTGAAAACTTAGCAACTGACAAAAGATTAATTTTCAAAATATACAAGCAGCCCCATGGAACTCAGTATTAAAAAACAGTCCAATCAAGAATTGGGCAAAAGACCCAAATAGACATATCTCCAAAGATATACAGATGACCAGCAAACACATGAAAAGATGCTCAAAATCACTAATTATTAGAGAAATGTAAATCAAAACTACAATGAGATATTACCTCACAACAGTCAGAATGTCCATAATCAAGAAATTTATAAACAATAAGTACTGGAAAGGGTGTGGAGAAGAGGGAACACTCTTGCACTGTTGGTGGGAATGTAAATTGAATCAGCCACTATGAGAACAGCATGGAGACTCCTTAAGAAACTAAAACTACCAGATGATCCAGCAATCCCACTAATGAACATGTACCCTGAGAAAACCATAACTCAAAAAGACACGTGTACCCCAATGTTCATTGCAGTACTGTTTACAATAGCCAGGACATTCTTTTAATATATAAAAGCATAACTTGGTGAAAAGAATTAAAGGATTGGAGGCAGGTAAAAGATATGGATTTAAACAAAAGATCTTTATATACATAGTTAGTATGTAACTTATCTCTATAGATGGATTAATATAATTTATCACTATATTTTTCATCTTCTATGGTATTCCCATTTACTTAGGTCCTCAAAATACTAAATACTGCTCTATATATTATCCTCATTTTTATAATATCTTAGTTCACTGATACATTTTTGCATAGAAATATGCTTCAGAATGTGAAAGCACGGCATTTGATCTAAGGGAATATCTCCCCATTTTTTTACCCATAGCGACTTCTAAAGACAAGAGACATGGCCTTGAATTCAAGGGTAAGTGTCTAACTCTTCACAATAACCAGATTAAGCTAACTAAAAATTATGCAGGATATGGAACAATTAGATTCTGTGTTGTTCTTCAATTCTAATATAAACCATTAGCACCTAAATATTGTCTATCATCCTTTAAGGCATCTAGAATGTATATTGTTAAATTGCAATCTATTATATAATATTTATGAACATCTTTTTGGTACATTTTTGTCTTTTTAAAATTAAGCTGAAAGTCTGTACATTCTAATTTCATTTTTCTGATAAATTCCATATGTTACACTTTGAAAATGCCCTTTATGTGCAGACTTACATTTCCTTATTTAAATATTTTACATAAGGTATTTTCTTCCTTCCATAGCTACATGCTAAATAACCTTAATTGTAATTTTAAAAATGTTTCTATTGAAATTGTCCTGATTAGGAGAAAATGCAGATCATGTCAATGAACTATACTATTTCTGTTGAATTTTACATTTTAAGTGATTTCCATTGTTGGTGTGTTTTTCGTGATTTAAGATTTAATTTTGACATTGATACTGCACAAGTTTGTGTCTGAGTTTTATATCATCAGTTGGCACCTCGGAGTTGATGCCTAAGAAACTAAGTAGTAGAGTCACACACTCTTTGAAATTTACAATATTACCTTATTATTATTGCCACGTCTGTCAAGAACACTACAGAACTCTGGCTGTAAAACTTGCTTACACATTCAAATGTGAAGACAAAAATATTGATTCAATCACAGATAATTTTCTAGCAGCACAGTTGATGTTCCCTGTTTACTTCTGGTTATTAAATTTTGATGATTAATCATTTCTATGACATATGCAATTGACAACCTCAAATAGCAAAAATTAATGATGACACGTCATTTCAACTCTTAAGAACATGTCTTCTGCTTTTAGAAATTCCCATTTTGAAAAGAGATTAAGTAAAAAGGAAGTAGTTTAAGTTATATAGATTGATTTGCATGTGTGTAAGCAGGAAGTTGACAGAATTTGCATTTTTTAACTGTAAGCAGAAAAATCTCAGAGACCCATACAAATCTGAATTTCCCCTTTGGTTGAAAATAATACCAAGCTCATAAATGCCAGCTGATTTCTGATAGAACTCCCACAAAATTATATTTTATTGTATTTGTTACTTTTTATCTCTATGGAAAATAAGGTCAGTCAAATTACTATAATATTCTTGCCTCATTTATCTATTTGCAATAGAGTTGCTAGTGCAGAAACAAAGAACAAAATGTGATTCTGGGAGGGAGAGAAGAAATGAAGATTAGCTAAATTGCTTTTAACTCCTCTAAGATAGTTAAGAATTAAAATCAACCTATACTACCAAATCTTCTGCTTATATTATACCTCATTTCATTATGTTAGCTTTATTTACTAAATTTATTAAATCTATTACCTTTGGGTATATAAAGATAAATATCTCATCCCTTTAAATCAAATAATCAAATATTAATTCTGGCCACATAATTTAAATTCTAAAGTTTTGCCATAGAATCTAAAATTTAGTGTGTATTTTTATTAAATTAAAATATCAATTAAAAAATCTGAAATGTTGACTTAGCATTAATAAAATTTTCAGATGTAATTTCATGGACCCATGAATTCCCACAAATATTTTCATTGAGGGGCCAATGGTATCTGGTGGATTTTATTAGCACTATATTTACAGATCTAATAAACATTGGTTATGATAATAAGAGACTATAATATTAGTATATTAAAACTTATAGATGGCCAACTGATATTTTTTATTTAATTCCTGAAATTCTTTCATAACTAGTCATATATTAGAGAAACTTATTTGGACAGGGGATTAAATGTAAAATACGTCTAGACACTTGCTTGTTATAAAAACATATATTATACTGTTAGTAATATCAACAAATAGAATTATTGAGAAAGTTTCAAACTTTGCTAGATTTTCATTGAATCATATGAGGTATTTGAGAGCCTGAAAACTATTATTTAATTAGCTACAGAATGACTGTGTCAGGGAAATATAAATGGGAATGAAATGATCCACCCCGTGAAAGTCCAGCCTTGCCTTTATGTATTTTCTTCATATGTATGTATATATCCATGAGTTACCACTTCTGAAGTTTATTGGTTTAGACCAGTGTCCTCACTTGACCTTTACTGGAGCTGAAGGTCTTCATCCATCCTTAGCCCCCTCTCCACAGTCTCCACCTGGAGCCATCAGCATTCTCTGCAGGTTTGCCCTTCTCCAGAGGCAACCTGCACCCACCCACCTCGCTTTTGATTTCTCAGAGTGTATGGATTATTCATTTTCAATGTTTCTGTTATTTATTTTTATTGAAGTAGAGTTGCCTTATACTATTACTATTAGTTTCAGGGGTATAGCAGTGACTTTTTATAGTTTATAAGGCTATTATGAAATACTGGCTATATTCCTTATGCTATCTATTATATACTTCTATCTTAATTTATACCTAGTAGTTTCTACCTCTTAATCCCCTTTGCCTATCTTGTCAGCCTTTACACTCACTCTCATCTCTGGTAACCACTAGTTTGTTCTCTGGGCCTGTTTCTATTATATTTATTTGTATTATGTTTTAGATTCCACATGTAAGTGAAAATATACTGCATTTGTCTTTCTCTGTTTGACTTACTTCACTAAGCATAGTACCCTCCAGGTTCATCCATGTGGTCATAAACATTTATGGTTGAGTAATACACCAGTGTGTGTGTGTGTGTGTGTGTGTGTGTGTGTGTGTGTGTGTGTGTGTGTGTGTGTGTGTGTGTGTGTGTGTGTGTGTGTGTGTGTGTGTGTGTGTGTGCGTGTGTGTGACATCTTTGCCATTCATCTGTTGAACGACACTTATGTTGCTTCCATATCTTGACCATGCCGCTATGAATGTCAGGGCATATATATCTTTTTGAATTACTGTTTTCATTTTCTCTGGATAAATACCCAGGAGTGGAATTGCTGGATTATCAAGGAAATGCAAATCAAAACTACAATGATACAGCAACTCATTGCTGTCAGGATGCCTGTTTTCAAAAAGACAAGAAATAATAAGCATTGGCGATGATGTGGAGAAAAGGAAGCTTAGTACTGTTGCTGGGAATGTAATTGGTGAAGCCACCATGGAAAACAGTATGCACGTTCCTCAAAAAAATAAAAATAGGACTACCTTTTGGCTTTTTAAATTACAAATTTTTACATACCGACACCCCACCCTATATTCCTTATTCCAGGATCATGTAAAAGTTTTTCCTCTTTCAAACAAATTTAACCCCATTTACTCTGATCTTATTTTCCCAATTTATCTGGAATCTAAATTTGGCCAGGAAGCTTATTTTTTCTTGTTACAGATTTTCTGACTTTGTACAAGTTTCTTTGATGCTGCCTATCAAATATATACTTAAGTCTTTGACTGATTTCGCCTTCTACGATTCCATTTTTAACTTCTTTCTTGTAGATCCCTTGGGCTAAATATTCTCTAGTTACTAATTACTATGTCCATTTCCTCAATTTACCGTTTATATTAACTTAATACAGCATCCTATATGCTGAGCATTGCTTTAAGCAGTATTGTATTTTTAATATAATATTGTATTTTAAGCATATGTACTATATGTGTATAACTCAATTCATCTGTTCTTAAATACCATGCAAAATTGTTTTTGATTATGAAAGTATATTTTTGCATTCCAGAAAACCTCAGAAAATAGAAAAAACATGTAATCACAAAAGTTATTCACCATCTCAAAAGTCAAAAATACTGGTAACACTTTGCTCGATTTTGCATAGTTTTGCAAGTGTCTATGTGTATGCATAGGTTCATTTTGTGTACTTATAATGTGTGTATGTATTTGGATGATCCTAAGAACTAAGAATTGCATATTTATTCTCTGTTATGCATTGTTCTAAGTAGAATTCTGCGTAGAAGTACTGATGCTGAAGCTGAAGCTGCAATACTTTGGCCACCTGATGCGAACTGCTGACTCATTAGGAAAGACCCTGATGCTGGCAAAGACTGAGGCAGGAGGAGAAGAGGGTGACCGAGGATGAGATGATTAGATAATATCATTGACTCACAGGACATGAGTTTGAGCAAACTCCAGGAAATAGTGAGAGACAGGGAAACCTGCTGCAGTCCATGGGGTCACAAAGAGTCGGACACAACTTGACAAATGAAGAGCAAGTACAATTCAACCATCTAATCTCAATATCAACCGTGTGTTTATTTTCCCCATTTCAAAAAGGATGAAACTGAGGAAAAGAGAGCTTAAGTAATTTGCCTATTAAGTACAAAACTGGGATTCACAGTCAGGCAGCCAGACTCCGGAGTCCATACTCAGGTATATAATGTCTGTTCTATACAACCTCTCTCTGGACACACACAAACACTCTTAGAATTATGCATGTAATAAATATATATCTATATGCTAATTACATGATTACATAATATAACCACAATTATATCTATGTAGATTTGACCCTGCTTTTTATCCAAAATTATTTTTAAATATTTTGCTATTTAACATTACTAAAGCACCATTTTTGGATTATAATATTCTAAGGTATGATTATATTATTGGATGTTATTCCACTGGTAAACATTTTTCTTTCATATCTTTAAATATTGTACATATTATTGCAATAAACATCTATGCATATAAATTTCTGTTGTAATTTTTCATTATTAACTTAAGAATACTCTGGGGACAGAGGAGACAGACACAGTCACTGATGTTTGGGTGTTTTAGTGAGTCAGTGTGGGGGGAGTTTGTGGGGGAATGGCAGGAAGGGAGAAAAAAATAGGTGCAAATATGAGTAAGATCCCATATTATTTGAGTGCTGGACAGGAAGTATCAGTATACTGTATAGACAGTAGTGAGAGAGGAGAAGCTAGCTGATGGTTTATATCATTTGTACTAACATGAAAATATCATGGCTAAGAACTATAGTTTGGCTAGGGAATCTAAAGGGCTTCTAATAATTCCTCCTGGGGTGTCTTGGGAAAGGAAAAATGACCATCCATATGAAAAAGTTGATGAATGTAGGCTATTCATTCGAATAATTCTAGCCTCACTGTTGATTCTGTTTTCTTCCAAGAATCACTTGGCTCCACTGAGGGCCAAGTCTAGATGGATTAGGTATTATCCAACCTCTCTTGCTTTTAATATAGTGATTTTCTTCCCTTTCATTTTCTTGCTCTATGCTTGGGTTTTGGTAAAATAGTCTATTGCTTTTCATGTTTAAATCTCTTCAACACCATGGACAGTTTATGTATTTGTGGTCTTACTCCAAATGATCACTGAAGTAAGACTGTTGGGGGTAAGCAGAGCTTGAGGCTAGCCTGATTTTTGTGGCTGATGGAAGGCATCTTTACTTCTTCCCAGGCATTGCCTCAGGGCCAACTGGACTTGTAGTGATATACTTACATAATCCTGATTTAATTTTTCTTGTGGGAAATTATGCAAGTTCAGGAGCTCTACACCCTTATATTGAAATAATTATTCTCAAATTCCCTGAGAGTGGTTTCCCAATTCAAGGGAAGTAAAACATTCATCCCAAGACTAATAAAATGTCCACCACTAAAAAGTGTTTTGAAAAGCAACGTTTTTTTTTTTTTTCTTTGTAGGCTTCTTTTATGTAAAGGAAAATGGTGTTTATGTTCAGAGTCATGAAGCAAAAAACTATTCTGGATTCTTATGTACTAAGCGGAAAGAGGAAATGATGCTTCATCTACTTCCTTGAGTCTGTGACTGCAGTTAGACCTTCTGGTCGCTTTTTATTATGGGTGAGAGTCTGCTCAGTGTGTTTAATTTCTTCAGAAGACAAGCTCCCATCTGTAAGGAAATTACACTCTGCCATGACTGAGCATACAGAAATTATTTTTCAGGGAGGCAGAGAAAAATAGAGAACAACAGAACTACAAAAAGTAAAGAATTCAAGTAATCTGGATCAAACCAAAGGAAGGAATAGCTTGTGGATGTCCCATTAGAACACAGGACATTGTTAATCTTTATAAAACTCACCTGCTCTGCCTTACAGAATCAGTCTTACTACACCAATTCCTTTCCTAGTTTTATTTTCTTTATCCAAAATATATAGCCTTAACATTGAGAGAGTCAATTCCTAGGCAGGTTGATAAGAAGTCCAGGGGTCCCCGAGGAGAGAGGGGTCTGGGGTTCTCAAGGAGGAGATAGGGGTCTGGAATTCTCCAGGAGGAGGAGGAAAGGACGAACATTTTCCCCCCCTACATTCCTTAGTCTTAGTCACATAAAAGAGTTTGGGTTTTTTTCCCCTTTAAGCTCGGAACTGATGATTTTACAACAAACAACTTAGTTTAAACTCTGTACTACAGATTATATAACAAAAATGTATTTTGCTTGAGGACAGTTTCTCCTTCCTGAAAACCTTTTGACTAATCTTGGTATTTTAGAATGTAAATTATGGGAGTGGGTCTGGTAGGATCTTTCTATTGTTAAATTCTAATCCTGTTACCCTAAAACGTAAATTGTGGGAGTGGGTCTGGTAAAATTTTCACAAACTTGAGACTTTCTTTTGATTTATAGTAATAACTAATTAAAAAGTATATAATACCCTTGCTAAAGACTAGCGAGGGGGGCATTCTCTGCCCCCTTCTGATGTCTATGTCAGAAGATTTCTCTGCCCCTTTTCACTGTAATAAAACTGCCACACGAGAGCCCTGAGTGGTCGAGCCTGGTCTCTGGTCCCAAAGCTAAATCTTCTTTGGAGATCATGAATCCAACACCGTTCACCGTAAGCTATCAAAGTCAAACATACTTAAATATTTCTTGTATCAAAAGATACTTTTTTAAAAAAATTCCAGCTTTTATTGAGATCTAATTGACATGTAATATTGTGGAATTTTAAGGTGTGCAATGTGACGATTTGATACACATGTATGTTGTGAAATGATTACTGCAATAAGGTTAGTTTAACACTTCCATCATCTCACATAATTACTTTTTCTGCATGTGTGTTGAAAACCTTTAAGATCTAGTTAGTGGACCAAGCGATCTCACTACTGGGTACCCTGAGAAAATCACAATTCAAAAAGATATAGTACTCATAGCTTATAGCAGTACTCTTTACAATAGCCAGTACATGGAAGCAACCTAGATGTCCATCTACAGATGAATAGATAAAGAAGCTGTAGTACATATAAACAATGGACTCTTAGCCTTAAAAAGGAATGAATTTGAGTCAGTTGAAGTGAGGTCCATGAACCTAGAGCCTGTTTTACGGAGTGAAGTAAGTCAGAAAGAGAAAAACAAATATCAAACATGGCTCAGACAGTAAAGAATCTGCCTGCAGTCCAGGAGACCCAGATTCAATCCCTGGGTCAGGAAGATCCCCTGGAGAAAGAAATAGCAACCCACTCCAGGACTCTTGCATGGGAAATCCCATGGACAGAGAAGCCTGGTGGGCTGCAGTCCACGGGGGTCTCAAAGAGTTGGACACAAATGAGTGACTAACACAGACACAGAATGTAGAAAAATGGTACTGATGAACCTATTTGCAGGGCAGGAAGAGAGACACAAATGTAGAGAACAGAACTATGGACACAGTGGGGAAAGGAGGGAGTGGGACAGATTGAAAGAGTAGGGTTGACATATATACACCACCATATGTGAAACAGCTAGGTGGTGGGAAGCAGCTTGGTGCTCTGCGGTGACCTAGAGGGGTCGGATGGGGTAGAAGGGAGACACAAGCGGGAGGGAACACACCTGTACGTGTAGCTGATTCACGTTGTATAGCAGAAACTAACACGACATTGTAAGCAATCATCCTCCAATGAAAAAAAGATCTTAGTGTTCAAAACACTCTAGCGACAATATGAGTAGAGTTTTCCTCAATCTAAAGTGAAAATTAGTAAAGAAATAAGCTAAGATCGAATTGAAAGAGCATTAGAATCATTAAAAATAAATCATTTTTCCTTTTTCATGCTTTTGTGTCTATCCTGGGGGGCGGGGAAGACCAGCCAGCACAAATTACCAATATATCCCATTCCATTTTCTTTCTGCTTTCATTCCTGAAAATACATTCAATAACCCCACCTCCATTTCTGCCTTAATGTGCTCAGCCTTCTATAACAATGATCACGGACTGGGGCGGGGCTCATTATCAACAACAAAATGTGATTTCATCACAGTTCTGGAAGATGGAAGTCAAAAATGAAGGTGCCCACATGGTCAGGGGAAGGCAGACTTCTTTGTCTCCTCATGGGTTGAGATGGGGCTGGAAGCAATGTGGGGTCTCTCAAGAGAGCAGTGATCCCACTCATGTGGAGAAGGAAATGGCAACCCACTCCAGTATTTTTGCTTGGAGAATCCCATGGACAGAGGAGCCTGGTGGGCTACAGTCTATAGGGTTACAAAACACTTGGACTTGACTGAGCCACTAAGCAACAATCCCATGCCTGAGGGTTCCACTCTCCTGCTCCAATCACCTCCAAAGGCCCCACCTCCTAATACATCAAAATGGGCATTAGAATTCCATCATGTGAGTTTTGGGGGCCACAAACATTCAGACCATAGCAACATCCTCCCTAAATCTAACGTTTCTTATTCTACTTTCTTACCTCTCAGGGCTGGCATTAAACTGAGTGGTTTCAAAGAAGCTGCACAATGCCAATTAAAGTTTAAGTTCAACAGACCTGTCATTTGAGATCCAAAATAGAGAGGCCAAAGCAAACTCCTGCCATGTTCTGACACCAGTGCTTCTGCGCTGACGCATCTCTTCTCGCCACACAGTTAGAACTCACAGCACCTCTGTCTCAGGGTCCCAGGCCCATCTTCTGACTGACAGCTTTACTCCTACCTGGATGATGTATTCAAAACCACAAGCAGGCTGTTTCTATGTATGCATAAGATTACGTTTTGTTCTGACACATGATTTTCAGAGAGCTAAAATTCAAAGTTAGATATATCTATCTGCAAAATAGACAATTATAAGTTAGTCTAAAATTCAGCATGTCCTCCAGGTTACTTGTGCCACATTCCCTGTTGGAGAATGTTTTCTAGATGAGACTCTAGCTGTTTCTGTGAGCACATACATGCTAAAGCTACAGCAAAATTTAGTTTGACATTGACTCATGAAGGCAATAAAGAAATTATATTTGTCTACTTCATTATTAATGTTTTGGCTTAAGTGCATTAACATTTTTCTTTTGTTTTAGCTGATGCCTTTGGCTGTAAGACTGTTGTTCTGCCAAGTTTAAACGTAGAATGGAAAAGGGACTTCCCTCGAGGTCCAGTGGTTAATACTCTACTCTTTTAATGCAGGGAGTTCGAGTTTGACCCCTGGTTGAGAAACTAAATCTTGCGTGCCATGTGGCACAGCTGAAAAATAAGTAGAATAGGAAAGCTTAAATACTGTCCATTTTGTGGTTGTTACCTTGGTTCTGTTAGTGCTTCTCCTCTACGGAATTGCTACCTTTACAGCCTCGCTGTTTGTAGATCACAAGTGTCAACTAATATTCTTCTATGCAGATTTCCTCTTTTCAGATAAGCTAAGAATTCAGGTGAAGTTATGTTCAATAACTTGCTGAGAGTTTTTCTGAATGTTTAATGATTTACATTGGTGTTTAACCCAGGTCTCCCACATTGCAGGCAGATTTTTTACCATTTGAGCCACCAGGGAAGCCCCCTTCACTTATAATCAATAACTTGTTAAGTGTTTTTCTGTGTGTTT
Source organism: Cervus canadensis (assembly GCF_019320065.1). Taxonomy (NCBI): domain Eukaryota; kingdom Metazoa; phylum Chordata; class Mammalia; order Artiodactyla; family Cervidae; genus Cervus; species Cervus canadensis. The sequence continues at coordinate 24,430,423 of NC_057408.1, read as the reverse complement.
AATGATTTATATTAGGGTCTCAATAATTAACTTTATTGTTATTGTTTTATTTCACTTTTTATCATATTTTATGAATGGTACCATGGATCTATCATATTGAATTATTTTAATCATCTTATTCTGCTTGGAAAAGCAGATGTTCTATCTTGTATCATGTGGCATAACACATTTATACAACATTTAAAAGATTTATAAGCCTGTTCATAATTACTTTGAAAGCAGAGTACAGTTGACTTGGTATTTGATTATACGTATATTGCTTAACCAATAGGCAATCATGGCTTCCGTTAGACTTGCCTTCCCTTTAGATCACTGAGCTGATGACACAAAACGTTTTTCTGGAAAGAGTTTCCAGCTGTACATACCAAATACAGGTATAAGGCTCACTTTATACTTATAAATATTCTACTAGAAAGACTCACACAAACATGTATTTATATGGCAAGACGTGGGAACAAGGATTCATACTAAGAATTCACCTAATGACCAAGTTAGTCCTCTGTATGCTCTTCACAGCTGCCATAGGCATAAAATGCCTGTGCAGCAAGGTGACCTCATCATATAAAAAGACCACTTTGCAACAGGCTTTAAAAATAGCCACCCTTATTTAATTCCTTCTGTGTGCTGCCCACTGAACTCAGTAGGTTTCATGGAGTAGGGTTATCTATTATGTTATGGAGACAAATAAATCAAGGTTCACAAATGTTCTGGAATTGGCCAGCTACAGATGGGTAGAACACTGTGGGCTGGACTTCCAAGCCCATGTCTTCCAGATCCCATGGCTCATTTTCTATCCATGTTGTTGCACTACAACTCTGGGTCCAGTATAAAGACCCTGCCATATAAGGAAGAACGGTGGGAAATCTGATGCTCAGTTTTATTTTTATGAGAGGTATCCCTATGACACTGTAGCCACTGAATAAAAAATTCTACTTTGATTCAAAATATTTTCTAATTATTGAAAACAACCTGTCATAGATATGACCCTCCATTAAAATTAGACTTAGCTTCTCACCTATGATTTTGCTTTTCTATCTTGCTTTTAAACCAACAAAATTTACATTTAATAAACATACAAAAATGTATACAGCCTTTATTTCAACATTAAAATTTCACACCAGAAAAACATTAGGTAATGCTAACTGTTAAAATATAAACAGCATGGAATTCAGGTCTGTGATTAGTAATTTTAATGAATGGTATTTTATCATCCTTTACATTGTTAATCCTTGGTGTTTTGCATTAATTTATATCAAAATTTTATTTTTAGAAATTTCACATTCTATATTACTTTTACATAGGATCTATTTAAAATCATAAAGCTTCATAAGGGAAGTTACATTAAATAAATGGAGATTTTCTTAATAAAACAGCAACAAATTATATTCAATTTAAGTTTTTTCTTATAAAAAGGATTTTGGAAATCAACGTATTTTTTTGGCAGGGAAGTTTTTAATTCATATTGATAAAACTTAAGAATAACTTTACTAGTTGTGGCATTATTGGGCACTTTTTTTAAGGACCATAAACCAAAGATTGGCTTGCTTATTCAAAATTTGACCAGCTGACACTTTTTTCTTCAGTAGTATAATACCAAAATATATATCCACATTCTTTCCCATTGGCCAGAAATAAATCCTCTCTTCCCCATAGCAAGGAGTTACCTGCTATTTTCGATAACAACATTAAATCCCTCTAAATGTTACCATCACTCTCATACACATTTAAAAAATAAAAAAACAACTAACCTTGAAAGGTTTAACTTTTAAGCCACCATTCCATACTTAACTTCTCTTTGGAAATGTTAAGAACTATTAGCAGTCTTTTGTATTGTTGAGGCTGTGGTTTCATTCATCTTATTCTGTGACATACATATTGTCATTTTCAGCACTACTGGTGGTGCTGCTAACTCAGAGTCTTTAACTGAATTTGCACTTCTTCCAGCAAAGAAATAATGGGATTCCAAGGGATGTTGTTTATCACTATCTTATGTGACCATTTTAAGAATCATATTTCCAAAAAAATAGATGAATCTCAGAGTCACATCATGAAACAAAAAATTTTCAATCTCACAACTGTATCACATTTTCTCTAACAAACTGAGGGCATAAAGCATAGATTCTAGAGTCCAACATACCTGATTACTTAGAAAATGCAAGATTTTAAGAAGTTAATCTTAACTTCTGCTTCTCTATCTGTAATATGAATATCATATCTACTATAATGAATTATTTTGACAGTGAAATGTATAAAAATATTAAAAATGTAGCCTAATTGTTGGGACACTGCAGAAACCCAATACATTTTAGTTTACTGTTGATTATTTTGAGGACTTATAGCACACTCATATATTAACCAAAAGCTGGTGAAAATATTTGAACTACTGTATACAGTAACGACAGAGAATGCTTTTTAGGGTTTTGACTTTTAGAATATGCCTGTATAAATGTATTTTAAAGCTCAGTCTCTTATGAAACTTAACCCTGTATTTAAAACAGTGTTTCTATATTTAAAATCAACTACCTATCCATTGACTCCTATGTGTAGGCTTAATTTTTAATTCTACAAAGGGAGGAATGTATACAGGGAGATAATTAAAAGTCTTGCTTACGTGACTCATATAGCCAAGAGACACGTATGGCTTTTATACAGATGAAAGAATCAACATAGTTGATATAAGACAGTTAAGAACTAAAATCAAATTTGCATGAGCACTCTGTCTCCAGCTACTATGTGACCCATGATAGCTTTCACAGCAAAAAATCTTAAAGGATGAAACAAAATTACTGGAGTTTGCCAGGTGCATTCTTGCTGAATCAGACTACTTGGTATGCTGCCAATTTCTACTGTTTCTCACTGAGGGAAAATATCCCTGAATAAAATGTTAGTAATGTTTAAAGGGGAAAATCAGCCCTCATCTAAACTTGAAAGCTGTGACTAAGAAAAGACTTTGCCACAAAAATAAATAAGTAAAAAGAAAGACGAACTTTAAATAAGTACACACTTGAAATTACAGGATCATTTTTAACCCAAGAAGCTTATTGTGGAATTGCTGTATGCTGACAATACAAAATAAATAAGACACTTTCTTTGTAGAAAGTGTTCAGGAAAAAATTACATAATGAAAATGATATCTGACTAATCTTTTGGGGATTAAGAAGCAATTATTAGGTCAGGGTAAGCAGGGTTGGAAAAGGCTTTTGACATACATGAAGTACATCAATTTGTTGGAAAAACTGCACAGAATCATGGAAAGATTTCATCTCAGACTGAAAAGTCAGAGTAGGCATATTCTGTGGCTACTTGATCATTTAGTTTGCTCATGTTCAAAAGTGGGTTAGTGATAGCTGTCTATGCGGCCACTAGTGAGTAACAGCCAGCAGTGTAAAAAATCACCTTAGATTTTAGACAGATTTAGTGGATTGAGTGGAGAAGGCAATGGCACCCCACTCCAGTACTCTTGCCTGGAAAATCCCATGGATGGAGGAGCCTGGTAGGCTGCAGTCCATGGGGTCGTGAAGAGTTGGACATGACTGAGAGACTTCACTTTCATTTTTCACCTTCCTTCATTGGAGAAGGAAATGGCAACCCACTCCAGTGTTCTTGCCTGGAGAATCCCAGGGACGGCGGAGCCTGGTGGGCTGCTGTCTATGGGGTCGCACAGAGTCGGACACGACTGAAGCGACTTAGCAGCAGCAGCAGCAATGGATTAAGTGTCAGCAGGAGATCTGGTGCCCTGTGTCTCAACAACACATTTATGCCCTAGAGAACTGTTTTCAAGGAGAAGCAAATACTTTGAAGAAAGTCTGACCTGGGTTCGAGTCCTGCCTCCTCCTTATCTGTATGACTTAGAGAAATGACTTAAAGCTTATTAAGCTTCAGATTCCTCATTCTAAAAATGGGTAACAGCTTAGCCCAGGGATCCTTTTCAATAAATGTTAGTTCTTATTGTTAGTATTTAAAGAATTGTATTCTCTCAGTGTATAATAAACAGGCATGCATCAATTCTGCTCCTATGTTGACTGTGAGAGTCTGTGCCTCTCACATGTTCGAAATAAATACTGAATATGGCCTATCCAAAACAGTTGGAAACATGTTGTTTGGAATCACAGAAACAAAATTACTATAAACGGTCTCAGAGTACAGTGGAGCTGTATTCCAGGCACTCATTTGAAGGACTCAAGGAGTTCCTTTGCTGACAGAGAAGATGAGCTGTATAGGTGTGTAAGTTTCCATTACATTCCAGAAACTCTGCCACAAGGCAGAATGAGAATAGATGTCAGAGAGAAATAGGTTATTGTGTATTAAATATATGGAACAGGTGTTATGGGAGTTCAGAGACAAGATGGTCGAGGTGGAATGGACAGTTTTGGAAAGGATCTGTGGAGGAGGGGAGTTAAAACGGCATGCTTAAGTATCAAAAAGCTTTGGGTTGGACTTTCCTGGCAGTCCAGTGGTTGAGAACCTGCCGTCAATGCAGGGGAGGGACACAGGTCTGGGAAGATTCCACATGCTGCAGGGCAACTAAGTCTGTGCACAGTAACCACTGAAGCCCATGCGTCCAGAGCTCTCACTCGGCACCAAGAGAAGTCGCCACAGTGAGAATCCCCTGCGCCACCAACTAAAGAGCCGCCCCGAACTACTTTCTGCAACTAGAGAAAGCCCGTGCACAGCAACAAATACCCAAAAATAAATAAATAAATAAATTTATCTAAGAAAAACTTTGGATAAATAAAAAGATGGAGACCTGCAGCAAAGAATGAGGGGAGAATGCAGAAGCATGACAAAGGGACAACAGACTGCTCCAGTGTGATGTTGGAGGAAAAGCAGGATATGAGGTTGGATGGATGGAATGTTAACGGCATACGGAGGTCATAGATCATCCTGCTCCTAAGTGTGGGCTGGGCATCCCTGCAGAGGCTTCTGGGAAAAGAAAAAGGGATGAGCCTTCTCAAATAGGCAGGCTGTCATGGTTTACACTTCTAAGCTCCCTTAACGGTAATATGTTACGACGTTCACCATTAGCTCAGGAAGCTGCTGCTAACCCCCTTTGGATTGAGGGCTCTTTCCTACAAGACCCTGATGTTTTCTTCTAGACATCTCCAGAAGATACTTTGCTTTGTGATCAAGTCTAAAACTGTTCAGCTGCAAAACTACAGACCCTATTATCTCTCTTATAAAGAAAATGAAGGTGTTGTGTCAATCCAAAATTAGATTTGAAAAGGAAATAACAACAAAATGATTTTAGAATAAAATGTATCTCAAACTACTGCCTGGATATGTTGCCCATTTAATTTGTATGGCTTGATAAAACTACCAATTTTACATGTAAAATATTTGTTAAGATCTTTCTTTTTGTTAACCTTGCCCAAGATAAGGATGCTCGGATTAGTTTTTCATGGTCTGGCCCATGGAGAATAAAAAGGGCACATGATGAAGGAGTGGCCTTAACTGTGTGTTACTCAGTGGGATGGAGAGAAGAAAGATTAATGCCAGGTCTGTCCCAGAGAAACAGTTCAGGGGTCAACAAAGTAATCTGATTGTAAGGGCAAGAGTGACACAGAGACCCCAACACCATGAAGGCATGGGTCAAATCACAATTCATCCAAAGATGAGCAGGACGCCTGGTCATAAAAAAGCAACAATAAATAGAGGCCATGGCACAATTGGAGGGAAATGATAACCTCAAACTGAGCTCTAAACATATACTATGTCTATTGAATATGGTGCTTGCCCACTGGGATGGTCAGATTAAGTTCCCTGTTTCATGGTGGGGGTGGGAAACAAGTGCAAAGAGGAAGAATCACATTGAGTAGGACTCAGACTGTCTCCCCTCACATACCCTTACCGGTTTATAAAAAAGGAAACTCAGAAAGACTTGCCTAAATTCAGAATATAATATTTATTACATGTTTACAAAAGTGCTGGTAACAGACAAATCTCTCAAAACTTTTAAAAAGGCATTCCGTAGAGCTAATAGTCTGGGCCTAGGTTTCTATCCACAAACGGAGGAGCCTGGTGGGCTGCGGTCCGTGGGGTCGCTAAGAGTAGGACACGACTGAGTGACTTCACTTCCACTTTTCACTTTCATGCATTGCAGAAGGAAATGGCAACCCACTCCAGTGTTCTTGCCTGGAGAATCCCAGGGACGGCAGAGCCTGGTGGGCTGCCGTCTATGGGGTCGCACAGAATCGGACACGACTGAAGCGACTTAGCAGCAGCAGCAGGTTTCTACCAGAGTCAGTGTCTTTCCATGAATTTCTGCTGCCTCCCCCCAAAGGAATCCAAATGTGAATGACATCTGTGAACACAACATGCTCTGGATTCGAGACTTCAAAATTAAATATCTGACTTACAAAGCCAATAATACTTTCAGTGTTCTAATTATTATGCTTCATTACTAAGAACCATTAGAACACACACACATTTTATTTTATCAGCCTCATCTGAATTATTTGAGCAGATTCACCAGGATAAAGGGAAACGACTTTGTTGGTACATGTTCTACGCAGTGTGTGAGGCCCAGGCACACTTAGCTACCTCATGTCTCTTGGCACTTGAATGCTCAGTGGGCTGATGTCTTTTGGCACTTGGGGACACATTTTAAAAAAAGCACCATGGTTTTTCTTGTTTAAACAATGCTACAGTAGGGGTTTGGTATTCTGAAAATGACATGTACTATTTTATGCAAGCGTCACCTTTTTGTTAAAAAGTGTCTGTGCATAATTTCTCCACTTGCTTTAAATGTGGGGTCCTAATTGATAGCCTTTTTCAAGTGAAACAGTGTCAAATAGAGACTCAAAGAGTCTGTTATCACCAGGCAATTACATTCAGTTAATAACCTGGCTGTATTTTTTGTTCACGTAGGACATCTTTGTAAGGCCCAAGCATTAATGGATTTTATTCAAAGTGACAAAGGAAATATTAAAATTGCAATACAATTTCTTTTATCTTCTCTTATCTAAATGGGAAAGGTATCCACATCACGGCATTAACTCACCCAGAGGAGAGAAAGTTAAAATACTATTATTTCTGCAGAATGACCTTTCCACCACAGTATTTGCTTGGCTCAGAATTATAATTTGGCCACAGATAGGCTGTTTAAAATAGATGAAGCCAGAAAAGAGCAGAGAATCCAATTTTTTAAATTAATTTATGTTTTAATTGAAAGATAATTGCTTTACAGAATTTTGTTGTTTTCTGTCAAACCTCAACATGAATCAGCCACAGGTATACACACATCCCCTCCCTTCTGAACCTCCCTCCCATCTCCCTCCCCACCCCACCCCCTAGGTTGATACAGAGCCCCTGTTTGAGCTTCCTTAACCACACAGCAAATTCTCGTTGGCTATCTATTTTACATATGGTAATGTAAGTTTCCGTGTTACTCTTTCCAAACATCTCACCCTCTCCTCCCCTCTCCCTATGTCCACAAATCTATTCTCTATGTCTATTTCTCCATTGCTACCCTGTATGTAAATTCTACAGTACCATTTTTCTAGATTCCATATATATGTGTTAGAATACGATATCTATCTTTCTCTTTCTGACTTACTTCACTCTTTATAATAGGTTCTAGGTTCATCCACCTTATTAGAACTGACTCAAAGGTGTTCCTTTTTAGGGCTAATATTCCATTGTGTGTATGTACCACTACTTCTTTATCCATGCCTCTGTCAATGGACATCTAGGTTGCTTCCATTCTCTAGCTATTGTAAACAGTCCTGCAGTCAACAATGGGATACATGTGCCTTTTTCAATTTTGGTTTCCTCAGGGTATATGCCTAGGAGTGGGATAGCTGGGTCATATGGTGCTTTTATTCCTAGTTTTTTAAGGAATCTCCATAGTCTTCCATGGTGGCTCCATCAATTTACATTCTCACCAGCACTGCAAGAGCATTCCCTTTTCTCCACATCCTCTTCAGCATTTATTTCTTGTAGACTTTGATGACGGCCATTCTGACCAGTGTGAGGTGACATCTCACTGTGGTTTTGATTTGCATTTCTCTAATAGTGAGTGATGTTGAGCATGTTTTCATGTGTTTGTTAGCCATCTGTATGTCTTCTTTGGAGAAATGTCTGTTTAGGTCTTTTTGATTGGATTGTTTGTTTTTCTGGTATTGAGTTGTATGAGCTGCTTGTATATTTTGGAAATTAATCTTTGTCAGTTGTTTCACTTGCTATTATTTTCTCCCATTCTGGGGGATGTCTTTTCACCTTGCTTATAGTTTCCTTTGCTGTGCAAAAGCTTTTAAGTTTAATCAGGTCCCACTTGTTTACTTTTGTTTTTATTCTGTTACTCTAAGAGTTGGGTCATAGAGGATCCTGCTTTGATTTATGTCATCGAGTGTTCTGCCTATATTTTCTTCTAAGAGTTTTATAGTTTCTGGTCTTACATTTAGGTCTTTAATCCATTTTGAGTTTATCTTTGTATATGGTGTTAGGAAGTGTTCTAATTTCATTCTTTTACATGTAGCTGTCCGGTTTTCCCAGCACCATTTCCTGAAGAGGCTGTCTTTGCCCCATTGTATATTCTTGCCTCCTTTGTCAAAAATAAGCTACCCACAGGTACATGGGTTTATTTCTGGGCTTTCTATCTCATTCCATTGGTCTATATTTCTGTTTTTGTGCCAGCACCATACTGTCTTGATGACTGTAGCTTTGTAGTATAGTCTGAAGACAGGAAGTTGATTCCTCCAGCTCCATTCTTCTTTCTCAAGATGGCTTTGGCTATTCAGGGTCTTTTGTGTTTCCAGATGAATTGTGAAATTTTTTGTTTTAGTTCTGTGAAAAATGTCATTGGTAATTTGATAGGGATCACATTAAATCTGTAGCGTGCATTTGGTAGTATAATCATTTTCACAATACTGATTCTTCCTAACCAGGAACATGGAATCTCTCTCTATCTGTTCATGTCATCTTTGATTTTTTTAATTAATGTCTTATAATTTTCTGTGTACAGGTCTTTTGTCTCCTTAGGTAAGTTTATTCCTAGATATTGTATTCTTCTTGTTGAAATGATGAATGGGATTGATTCCTTAATTTCTCTGATTTTTCATTGTTAGTATATAGAAACGCAAGTGATTTCTGTGTATTGATTTTGTATCCTGCAATGTTGCTAAATTCACTGATTAGCTTTAGTAATTTTCTGATACTATCTTTAGGGTTTTCTATGTACAGTATCATGTCATCTGCAGTTAGAGCTTTACTTCTTTTCTGATCTGGATTCCTTTTATTTCTTTTTCTTCTCTGATTGCTGTAGCTAGGACCTCCAGAACTATGTTGAATAACAGTGGTAAAAATGGACATTCTTGTCTTGTTCCTGATCTTAGGAGGAATGCTTTCAGTTTTTCACCATTGAGAATAATGTTTGCTGAAGGCTTATCATATATGGCCTTTACTATGCTCAGTTAGGTTCCTTCTATGTCCATTTCTTGAAGAGTTTTAATCATAAATGGGTGCTGAATTTTGTAAAGGCTTTTTGCATCTATTGAGATGATCATATGGGTTTGATCTTTCAATTTGTTAATGTGGTGAATCACACTGATTGATTTGTATATATTGAAGAATCCTTGCATCCCTGGAATAAGCCCAACTTGAAGATGGTGTATGAGCTTTTTGATGTGTCGCTGGATTCTGCCTGCTAAAATTGTGTTGAGGATTTTTACATCTATGTTCATCAGTGATATTGACCTGTAGTTTTCTTTTTGTGCATTGTCTTTGTCTGGTTTTCATATCAGGGTGATGGTGGCCTCGTAGAATGAGTTTGGAAGTGTTCCTTCCTCTGTAATTTTTTGAAAAAAGTTTTAGAAACATAGGCATTAGCTCTTCTCTAAATATTTGATAGAATTCTCCAGTGAAGTCATCCGGTCCTGAGTTTTTGTTTTTTGGGAGGTATTTTTATCACAACTTTAATTTCAGTGCTTGTAGTTAGGTTCTTCATAAATCCTATTTCTTCTTGGTTGAGTCCTGGAAGATTGAACTTTTCTAAGAATCTGTCCATTTCTTCCAGGTTATCCATCTTATGGCCATATAGTTGTTCATGAGTCTCTTCTAATCCTTTGTATTTCTGCATTGTCTGTTTTAACTTTTTCATTTCTAATTTTGTTGATTTGATTCTTCTCTTTTTTTCTTGATGAGTCTGGCTAAAGGCTTGTCAATTTTGTTTATCTTCTCAAAGAATCAGGTTTAGTTTTATTAATCTTTACTATTGTTTCTTTCATTTCTTTTTCATTTCTTTCTGCTCAGATCTTTATGATTTCTTTCCTTCTACTAATTTTGGGAGCTTTTGGTTCTTCTTTTTCCAGTTGTTTTAGGTGTAAGGTTAGGTTGTCCATTTGATGTTTTCCTTGTTTCTTGAGGTTGGATTGTATTGCAATAAACTTCCCTCTTAGAACTGCTCTTGCTACATCCCATAGGTTTTCAGTTGTCATGTTTTCATTATCATTTGTTTCTAGAAATTTTTTTATTTCCCTTTTGATTTCTTCAGTAACCTGTTGGCTATTTAGAAACGTTTTGTTTAATCTCCATGTGCCTGTGTTTCTTACAGTTGTTTTTCTTGTAATTGATATCTAGTCTCATAGCATTGTGGTTGGAGAAGATGCTTCAAACGATTTCAGCTTTCTTAAATTTACTGAGGTTTGATCTGTGATCCAAAATGTGGTCTATCCTGGAGAATGTTCCATGTGCACTAGAGAAGAAGGTGTATTCTTCTGCATTTGGATGGAATGTCCTGAAGATATCAATGAATCCATCTCATCTAATGTGTCATTTAAGACTTGTGTTTCCTTATTAATTTTCTGTTTGGATGATCTGTCCATTGGTATGAGTGGGGTGTTGAAGTCTCTTACTATTATTGTGTTACTGTCAGCTCCTCCTTTTATGTCTGTTAGTGTTTGTCTTATGTACTGAGATGCTCCTATGCTGGGTGCATAGATATTTACAATTCTTATGTCTTCCTCTTGGATTGATCCCTTGATCATTAGGTACTGTCCTTATCTCTTGTAATATTCTTTATTTTAAGGTCTATTTTGTCAGATATGAGGATTGCTACTCCAGCTTTCTTTTGCTTCCCATTTGCAGGAAATATATTTTTCCATCCTCTCACGTTCAGTCTATACATGTCATGAGGTCTGAAGTGAGCTTCTTATAAACAACATATATATGGGTCTTGTTTTTGTATCCATTCAGCCAGTCTGTGTCTTTTGGTTTGAGCATTTAATCCATTTAAAGTAATTATTGATGTGTAGTTCCTATTGCCATTTTCTTAATTGTTTGGGGTTGATTTTGTAGATCTTTTTCCTTCTCTTGTATTTCTTGACTATTTAAGTCCCTTTAATATTTGTTGTAAAGCTGGTTTGGTGGTACTGAATTCTCTTAACTTTTGCTTGTCTGAAAAGCTTTTTATTTATCCATCAACTCTGAATGAGATCCTTGCCAGGTACGGTAATCTTGGTTGTAGATTTTTCCCTTTCAGTACTTTAAATATATCCTTACATTCCCTTCTGGCCTGCAGAGTTTCTGCTGAAAGATCAGCTGCTAATCATATGGGGTTTCCCCTGTATGTTACTTGTTGCTTCTCCCTCACTGCTTTTAATATTCTTCCTTTGTGTTTAGTCTTGGTTAGTTTGATTAGTATGTGTCTTGCTGTGGTTCTCCTTGGGTTTATCCTGTTTGGGACTCTTTGTGCCTCTTGGATTTGATTGAGTATTTCCTTTTCCCTGTCGGGGAAATTTTTAACTATAATCTCTTCAAAATTTTTTTCATACCCTTTCTTTTTCTCTTCTCCTTCTGGGACCCCTATAATTTGAATGTTGGTGTGTTTGATATTGTCCCAGAGTTCTCTGAGACTATCTGCAGTTCTTTTCATTCTTTTTACTTTATTCTGCTTTCAGAAGTTATTTCCACCATTTTATCTTCCAGCTCACTGATTTGTTCTTCTGCTTCAGATATTCTGCTATTGATTCCTTCTAGAGTATTTTTAATTTCAGTAACTGTGTTGTTTGACTCTGTATGTGTATTCTTTAGTTCTTCTAGGTCTTTGTTAGTTGATTCTTGCATTTTCTCCGTTTTGTCTTCAAGGTTTTTGATCATCTTTACTATATTACTCTGACTTCTTTTTCAGGTGGTTTGCCTGTTTCCTCTTCATTTATTTTGACTTCTGTGTTTCTAGTTTGTTCCTTCATTTTTGTAGTATTTCTCTGCCTTTTCATTTGAGGTCTCCTTTTTCCAGTGTGAGGGTTGAATTCTTTCTTCCTTTTGGCTTCTGCCCTCCTAAGGTTGGTCCAGTTGTTTGTGTAAGCTTCATATAGGGTGAGATTTGTGCTGAGTTTTTGGCTTCTTTATTTTTCCTCTGATGGGCAAGGCTGAGTGAAGTGGTAATCCTGTCTGCTGATGACTGGGTTTGTGTTTTTGCTTTGTTTGTTGTTTAGATGAGGCGTCCTGCCCAGGGTGCTGCTGGTGGTTGGGTGATGCCAGGTCTTGTATTCAAGTGGTTTCCTTTGTGTGAGTTCTCACTATTTGATATCCCCAGGGTTAGTTCTCTGATAGTCTAGAGTCTTGGATTCAGTGCTCCCACTCCAAAGGCTCGGGGCTTGATCTCTGGTCAGGAATGAAGATTCCACAAGTGGTTTGTTATGGCATTAAATGAGATTAAAACAAATACCCAAAAGTGAGAAACCAAAGATGAACCCCAGACAAATGGCACTTACAAAATCAGGCAAATAATAGTTAAAATAATGGAATATATGCATATATACCCATAAGCAAAGTCAAAACAGTCCAACTAAAATAAAGTACAGCATATTGACCCAGCAAACAAAGGAAATAAAAAATTATATTTACCAGTTAAGAATACAACTAACTAAAGCACAAACCAGAATATAAAACTAAAGCAAGGGGCCAAGTGGGGAATAAAGCAATGAAAATAAATCTAACAAATATGTTGAGAGGAAAGGAAAGAAAGAAAGAATAGATATGCAAAGTTAAATAGAGATAGATGAAGAAGATTTATATACATTAAAGATTAACTGCAAGGAGAAAAGAATATTAGGAAAGGCAAACAAAGGAATAAATGTAGGAAAAATATAATAGGTTTAAAAAAATTAAAAATTAAAATTATAGCAGCAGTAAAAAGTGTGACTGAATATACACATATACATATACACCCATAAGTCAAATCAAAACAGTCCAACAAAAATAAAGTAAAATAGATTGACCCAGTGAACAAAGGAAACAAAACATTATATCTACCAGTTAAGAATAAAACTAACTAAAGCACAAACTTGAAAACAAAACTAAAGCAAGGTGCCAAGTGGGGAATAAAGCAATGAAAATAAAAAATATGTTGAGAGGAAAGGAAAGAAAGAAAAGAAAGATGAGATATGCAAAGTTAAATAGAGGTAAATAAAGATTTATTTACATTAAAGATTAACTGCAAGGGGAAAAGAACAGCAGGGAAAGCAAACAAAGGAATAAATGTAGAAAAAATTATAATTAGTTTAAAAAAATTAAAATTAAAAAAGAAAAGAATAAAGGAAAAGCCCACAGAACTGCAAAAGCCCAATGTAAAGGCAGAGGTTTATGACCACAATAAAATATGTGACTGAGGGAAAAAAAGCTTAAAAACTTAATTAGATTTCAGAGTGCCAATAAAATCGACAACTACAACAGAGGGGGAATAAAAACGAAAAATATTTCCAAAACAATCTACAGAACAAGTCAAACATAAGGATAAATGCTTTTCTTGAGTCACCACTGTCAGAGTCCCTTCCCGCGCTGGGAGTCACCGTCCACCGCACCTCTCTAGGACGCCCTCCAACCCTGCGCGGGTCTCTGGACCTGCTGTGGGGGCAGCTCAGATTCTAACCTGGTCCTACTCCTCTGGTTTCCTGCCTCCAACGTCCACACCTCAGATCTAGTGTGTTTTCTTCTGTGGGAGCTCTCAGAGACCTTTTCTATGTCCCACAGACACAGAGCCTGTCTAACTGATCGTGTGAATCTGCAGCTTGTGCAGCTGGTGGGAAGGTGTTGGGTCTTCCTTAGTCACACTGCCCCTGGGTTTCAACTGTGGTTTTATTTCCACCTCTGCATGTGGGTCGTCCACTGGGGTTTGCTCCTGAGGCTGCCCTGGAGGACTCGGGTTTGCCCCTGTGAGGGCCAGGCGTGGAGAGGGGGCAGCTGCTTGGGTCGCAGGGGTTCTGGCAGCACCAGAAACTCAGGGGAGTTGGCGGCCAGGGCAGCAGGAAATATAGCGCTCCAGAAGGGGATGGCAGCCTGTATTGGTCAATACCTCCAGTATTCTTGCCTGGAGGACTCCCCTGACAGAGAAGCCTGGCAGGCCAGTCTACAGGGATGCGAAGAGTTGTACGCGACCAAAGCGAGCCTGCGCGCATAGATGCACTTTTTTTTTCGGCCTGTGGCAGGTCTGCCCCAGTGAGAGTCGAGCATGAAGGTGTCGCGGATTGTCTCCACTGCAGGAGTTACGGCCCTCTCAGAGTCTTTTTTCAAGCCTCTTGTAGCTGGCGATCAGAAGGCCCCTTTGGCCAGTCTTTCTCTGTAACTCCGCCCTTTCAGGCTCTTAGAGGGCTCCCTTGCCTGGGGTCCTCCTCTGTTGCTCAGCGCATCAGGCACATAGGGGCCCCCCTGGGTGGGGTCCTACCCTGGAATTCAGCGCATCAGGCGTTTGAGGGGCCAGCCTCTCCATCATTCAGCTGCTGATGCTGGCGTGTGGGGAGAGAGGCTATGGTGACGGCTCCACCCCCTAGTGTGACTCAGCAGTATCGCCTGGCTTCCATGGCTGGCCGGCTTTCCTCCACAGGCATTTCCCACCACAGTCTCCTCCCTCAGATCCATCTCTCCACAGTCAACAACAGCCCCCGCCCTGGGATTGCTTCACAATCTCTCAACTTCAGCTCCTAGCCGCTGCACCTTCCACAGGATCTGTGTCCCGTTCGGGGTATGTATGGCTGAGGCAAGGACTGTCTAATTTTCGTTCCATTTAAGATGCCACAGATCAGCTGTTTCACTCTCAGCCTTAAATGTTTCTCATCTGACTCAGACAATTGCCCCAATGTGGGGATCGGACCCCTGCTTCAGTTCCCCCACCCAATGAAGGCAGGTCCAGTCCTTCTAACACTCCTGTTCCCCCACCCCCATCCCCCAGTTCCTTCCTCCTACCGAGTTTTGCGTGGGTCTATATATTATTTTCCACTGGTCAGGTCCTCCTGTCCACTCTCAGCTGTTCTGCATGCACTTCTGTATCTGAAGCTGTATTCCTGATGCATCACTGCAGAGAGACGTACTCCACGTCCACCTACTCCTCCACCATCTTGTTCTCTCAAACCCAATTTTTGAACATATGCAATAAACTTATACAATCTGCCTCTACTCATTATTTTTACCCCCTAATATTCTAATCAAAATGTTGCCAAGGCTTTTCTATGTATCTTTCCCTAATTCCCCAAATATGTATTATCCATTCTCCCAGCTAGAGTAAATAATTTTTAATAAGCAAGTTGGTAAAGCTGACACACATATATATAATTCTTTCAACACCTAAATTATTGTTCTTGAAAAGCATTTGTAAAAAGTCAGTTTTAATCATTATTCACTCCAATTTACAGATTCAAACAAATAAATTGATGGCACCAAGAAAATAATAGATGTCTAACCCAACAGCAACACTTAAAAATACACATTATATTCAGCAAAACATTCCTGAGAAAATAAAGACCTAAATGTAGGGCCAGACAGTATAAAACTCTTACGTAAATTACAGTAAGATCCTGTTTGATCCACCTCCTAGAGCAATGAAAATAAAAAAACAAAAACAAATGGGACCTAATTAAACTTAAAAGCTTTTTCACAGCTAATGAAGTCATAAACAAGGTGAAAAGACAACCCTCAGAATGGGAGAAAATATTTGCAAATGAGGAAACTGACAAAGGATTAATCTCCAAAATATACAAGCAACTCATCATGACACTCAATATCAAAAAAACAACGCAATCAGTAAATGGGCAGAAGATCGGAACAGACACTTCTCCAAAGAAGACATACAGATGACCAGCAAACACACGAAAAGATGCTCAACATCACTCATTATGAGAGAAACGCAAATCAAAACTACAATGAGGTATCACCTCACACCGGTCAGAATGGCCAGCGTAAAATAATCTACAAACAATAAATGCTTGAGAGGGTGTGCAGAAAAAGGAACCCTCTTGCACTGTTGGGGGGAATGTAAATTGATATAGCTACTTTGGAGAACAGTATGGAGGTGCCTTTAAAAAAACAAAACTACCATATGACCCAGCAATCCCACTACTGGGCATGTACCCTGAGAAAAATCACAGTTCAAAAATACACATGCACCCCTATGTTCATTGCAGCACTATTTACAACAGACAAGACATGGAAGCAACCTAAATGTCCATGGACAGGTGAACAGATGAAGATATGGTACATATATACAATGGAATATTGGAATATTACTTAGCCATAAAGAGAACAAAATTGGGTCATTTATAGAGATGTGGATGAACCGGAGTCTGTCACATGGAGTGAAGTCAGAAAAACAAATATTGTTTATTAACACACATATATATATGGAATTTAGAAAAATGGTACTGATGAATCTATTTGCAGAACTTGAGATGCAGACGTGGGGAACAAACTTGGGGACACAGCGGAAGGAAGGAGAGGGTGGTACTAAGAGACTGGGGTTGACATATATATACACTGTCATGTGTAAAATAGGGCTTCCCTGGTAGCTCAGCTGGAAAAGAATCTGCCTGCAATGCAGGAGACCCCAGTTTGACATCTGGGTTGAGAAGATCCCCTGGAGAAGGAAAAGGCTACCCACTCCAGTACTCTTGGACCTCCTTTGTGGCTCAGCTGGTAAAGAATCCACCTGCAATGCAGGAGACCTGTGTTTCATCCCTGGGTTGGGAAGATCCCCTGGAGGAGGGAAAGGCTACCCACTCCAGTATTCTGGTCTGGAGAATTCCATGGACTGTATAGTCCATGGGGTCACAAAGAGTCAGACACAGCTGAGCGACTTTCATTCACTCATGTGTTAAATAAATAGCTAGTGGGAACCTGCTACCCAGCACAGGGAGCTCAACTTAGCACTATGATGAGCTAGAGGAGTGGGATTGAGGGGTGTGGGAGGGAGGCTGAAAAGGGAGGGGATATGTGTACACATAGAGCTGATTCATCCCCTGTATAGCAGAAACTAACAATAACCTTGTAAAGGAACTATACTGCAATAAAAAAGACAAATATATGATACTGCTCAATACTCTGTGATTGACCTATGCGGGAGAAGAACCTTAACAACAGTGGATACCTGTATATCTGTAATTGATTTACTCTTCTGTATACCTGTAACTAATACAACATTGTAAATCAACTACACTCCAAGAAAATTTTTAAAAAATAAGTAAGCAAATGAAATTAAAGCTGTGTTTTAATGTCCCATTTTTTACATATTTGATAAGCAACTTGGGATTTTTCAGTTTGGATAAAAGAGCCAAAAACAGGTCCAAAAAAAAAATGTACTAGACACTTACTATGTGGGAAGCATCTGGTTTATGAGTAATTCATAATACATTCCATTCATTTATTCATATGTTCCATTCTTTCATTCATCCTTCTATAACTGTTGTGAGATTACAACAGGCCAAGATTTTTTACACACCAGGGAAGGAACAGTGAACAAACAGTGACAAATGTTGAGGCTTTTGGAATTCATAGTTTAGAGCAAGAAGAAGAAAAGTAATCTAACACTTCCAATAAAATGTGATAAAAAGTCTGCACAGAACACTGGTCCCAAACTTGTGTGTGTTTGGTTATACTTGGGATATTTGTAAGCAGAGTTGTCCCATGAACAACCCAGGGCTTATGGACACCAATCATCCACCAGGTTAATGTGTGTAACTTACATTTTGCTCTCTGCATCAGCAGATTCAACCAACCATGGATTATGCAGTACTACAGCATGTACTATTGAAAAAAAATCTGTATAGTGGACCCATGCAGTTCAAACACCACACCTTTTCTATTACTAAACCCTCTCTTCCCAGCCCAGGTTTGTACAAACTGCTTAGCTGCAAAGAACATTTCTTCCCCCAGAGATGTAATTAAACAAAACGATTATCACTTTGTAAGAATCATCATTTATTTACCTGGACATAAGTTGAATCAACAAATGAAGTATAACATTAAGGAAATTTATTTTACCCTTTGTATTTCAGTATCTCTTATATTATATAAACATGATTAAAATAAATCAAACTAAGAGACAGAAGCCAATAAGAGGAGCTCACAAAATACACACCTTGGACTGCACATAACAGAAGATGAATCAATGATTTGGGGGTTAACTTCCTCAGGTCATTTCCTTTTTTAACAATAAGGACACATTAATAATGATTATAATATCAATCCTGTCTTCTCTTTATAAATGTTTCCTTCTTTTTCTTATAATAGATATTTGAGCCTTTAAAGCTCACTGCTATTTCAACATTCTGAGAATACTTAAATTAATGTGAAATTAAATCATGTTGCTCACATTTTAATTATACTTAAACAGTATTACTTTAGCACTTAATATAAGAACCTAATATTTGGCAAAAATATGTTGAAAGTAATAGAACCTAATTTCTATACCTAGAGGCAAACTTTATGAATTCACCTTACACTATTTTGAGAATAAAACTATGTATATGAAGAACTGGAAGAATATTGTAACTATTTCAATTATTTGCACTTATTATGTTTCCCTATAACCTCAAGTAGGAAAGTGTATTTTCCACCAGTTCTCCAGTTTTCAGATAAAATATCTGACCAACATCAAAATCCAATCTTATATTGCAATGCCCATAAAGAACACATATGTGCCTTTGATTCTAAATATATATAGTGCTCCTAACTCAACACTTATCCACTTGACTCTATGATACTCAATAATGGCAAAGTGTCCCCATGTAATCGATGCAACTTGGTTATAAAAAACTATCTAGTCTCAAGGTTTTGGTCCCAGGAGTAGAAGATTAATGAGGGAAAAACAGATGATAATACTTATGTGGCTAGAGGTCTTCCATGCAGCAATTAGTTTAGGTGGTTTAATGAAAAAACTACATTTTTTTTAAAATTTGCTACCTCCATCAGTAAACACTGACTCAAATTATTTTAAAATACTTTAACATGACAGAATGAAGTAATATACCAAGCTTATAGTATTAACCTATATTTTAGGCCCCTATAGTCCATGGGGTCTCAAAAGAGTCAGATACAACTTAGCAACTGAACAACAAAATGGATGAGGATAGAGAAATGGAGACCTAACAAGTAAAGGAAGTTTCATGTGGAGAATGGACAAATGCACAACAACTTTATATTAGAAACGTCCATTTGTGCTATGAACACCGCCAGCATGCAGCTGGAAACATCACACCCAAGAGCAGATGAAAGAGTGCTGGGGGTGAGATACAGTCTGTTCTATGGAATATATGCCTTCTGTGCGCATGCCACAGAAGTCTTCCCAGAATGGAGGAGAGGCATCACGTTGTTTTTCATTTTCTTTTTATTTCTTATAAGACCACACTATGAACTGATGGACTTGGTCACTATAAACAGTACACGGACTGAAGCTGCATAGCTTAAATTGGAGATCACTACTGTTTTCTGATCCTGTTTTCATTTCTTTAATAAAAAAGATCAGAAGTTTATAGAGTCTTTCCCAAAGTTCCCAAACCTGAAACAGCAGGCTTGAGACGTGCCAGGTAATTCAGTTATTGCCACGGCTACAGTAAAACCACAGTGTATTCTGACACTGTAAGTTGCCTGGTAAATACATACATACCGATCTGTTAGTCGTTCAGTCGTGTCTGAGTCTGGGACTCCATGGACTTTTGACATGACTGAGCGACTGAACTGAATGAACTGAACTGGACGGTAGCCCACCAGGCTCCTCTGGCCATGGGATTCTCCAGGCAAGAACACTGGAGTGGGTCGCCATTCTCTTCTCCAAGGGATCTTCCTGAGCCCGGAATCCCACCCAGGTCTCCTGCATTGCAGGCGGATTCTTTTCACTCGGAGGCACCAGGGAGGTCCCCCTAATACACAACCAAACACACTTCAGACACTTAAACTAACATTGCTTGGTAAGTGAGTGAAGTGAAAGTCACTCAGCCATGTCTGGCTCTTTGCACCCCCATAAACTATACAGTCCATGGAATTCTCCAGGCCAGAATATTGGAGTGGGGAGCCTTTCCCTTCTCTATGGGATCTTCCCAACCCAGAGATTGAACTCAGGTCTCCTGCATTCCAGACGGTTTCTTTACCAGCTGAGCCACAAGGGAAGCCCAAGAATACTGGAGTGGGTAGCCTATCCTTTCTTCAGGGGATCTTCCTGACCCAGGAATCAAACTGGGATCTCCTGCATTGCAGGTGGATTCTTTACAAACTGAGCAATGAGGGAAGCTTCGTAAATGGGCCTCATTAAATCCATGCTACGATGGGGTTTGCTTGGTCGGTTTAGGTTTCTAACATCTATCATCAATAAATTTGCTTTTGTGTCTTTTTTTAATAATAAAAAATAACACAAAGATTTCATCTTCTTGTTTACATAGCACCTGTGTGTGCATGATAAGTAATTTCAGTTGTGTTCAACTCTTTCCAACCCTATGGACTGTAGCTCACCAGGCGCCTCTGTCCACAGGATTTAGGCAAAAATACTGAAGTGGGTTGTCATGCCCTCCCTCCTCCAGGGGATCTTCCCAACACAGGGATTGAACCTATGTCTCTTATGTCTCCTGCATTGGAAGGTGGGCTCTTTACCAGTAGCAACACCTGGGAAGCCCCTTATAAAGCACCTGCTAGTATTAGTCACTCAGTCATGTTCAACTTTTTGCAACCCCATGGACTACAGACTGCCAGGTTTCTCTATCCGTGGATTCTCCAGGCAAGAAGAGCACAATGGGTAGCTATTTCCTTCTCCAAGGGATCTTCCTGACCTAGAGATTGAACCCACATCTCCTACATTCAGGCAGATTCTTTATCATTTGAGCCACCAATGAAACCCACCTAATATGTATCCAAAAAGTACTTCAATATACTCCTCTAAATTCTGTTGTGTTTAGAAAGATGACAGATTTTTATATGAAGAAATGCTTTGAGAGAATCTCTATGCTATGAGAAAGTTCTGGGAATTATTTAAATGCTCAGAATTCATTACTTAACACAAGCATTTTGCCTTGATTACATGGAGAGATAATTACCCCTATTTACTGTCTTTTTCTACTGCTATTCTTCAAGTTCCTGTAACATGAAGACAACTAGCGATACATCACAGGTTCTCTTGCTTTGTACTGAGCTTCCAATGGCTGTAGCAGTGGCTACATATTATCATTTTGGGTAAAAACAAAAAATCCACTTGTCTTCGGGATGGGGAATACGTGTAAATCTATGGCTGATTCATATCAATGTATGACAAAACCCACTGAAATGTTGTGAAGTAATTAGCCTCCAACTAACAATAAAAAAATAAAATAAAAAAAAATTAAAAAAAAATCCACTTGTCTATGATGAGTATAGTATCTCCCATCATACAGGTCAATATGGAAATCTAAGGGTATTTTGGTTCTGAGTCTGAGTTTAGCTGTGGGTAATCTGTCCAACGCTTTGCCCTATGACGGTTATTATACAAGAACTATGTCGGACACAGGCCCTTGGGGGATAATGTGACATAGAAAGTATATGAGCCTTAAAAGTCCCATGGTCTATTCTGATCCACAGAATGAAAACTCTTCAGAAAGTTTCAAAATTCTTTAAGAAGTGTGAGGGGATGGTAAATTTATCAAAGGGTGATGCACAAGAATCAATAGGGAATAATACAACTGGTGTTTGAACAAAGGTGAGCCTTGGGAAAATGGACTAGAACATAAATGAACTTTATTATAATAAATGGACTTTATTATAAGATTGTGGACACTCCTCTGCTGTTTGGTTGGATGAGATCATGAGAATGAGTTACATACTTGCATGTTCATTCAGTAACTGATTTCAAAAGAAACCCTGGTGATCCAAGTCTATACATATCTTTGTTAAGGCATAGGTGTTACACATATGTGGTCATAATGACTGCATAACCAAAACAATCCTTTTGTACTTCATTTGATATATATAAGTTTTACTTGATAATTTCTAATCTAAGAGGATTAATTAAATACAAAGGAGACTTCTGTCAAAAAATCCTGTCATAGAAAAGTCATTTTGTATGGCTTGATGATGGCTTACAATAAATATATAGAAGGTTTTCTGTTTGTGAATGAGTTATCTGCTCCAGGACAAAATCTGAGGTAGCTAAAAAGTATAAGGACTGAGAATGTCATGGATTGTTTTCAAACAAATAGTGAGTTCATATAATGAATGTCTTTGCTGGATCTAGGATCACTGACCTTAGGTACTAGGATCTTCCAACTAAAGCAAAGTGCAGACGGAGAATAATTGCCAGGTTGGGAGATACTAATGTATTAAGAGTGAAGTTCAGTGTATGGCATAGAAAATCTAAAAAACTACTAAATTTTACCTGGGAGGTGGTACTGAAAATGGTGTCACTCTGATTTTCTCTGAGAAACTATTTATTCTTCAATGATACTGACTTTTGCAGTTCAAAGTATCAGAAATACTTGACCTCATGGTCAATATTTTCTTAAAAAATTAAGTTTATTACATATCCTAATTGTTTTCTTTGTATTTACCTAAAAGGAAATTATTCCCATTTCTATACTGCATAAAAGTTTAGAATTTCTAAATTTTCTGTTCAGATACTGGTGGTGTTTTTTTTGTCTCTTGACTGGACTCTAACCGATACACATATTCAACAAATGTTATCTCTTACTACTCATCCTGTTTCTTTACACCACATAATGGGACTTTAGAAATAAACCCTGATGGGTAACAAAAGCTACAATACCTAAAGCATTAATTGGCTATCTAAAAATAAAGACTATATCTTAAGGAGCATTATATTTCAGTATTATTACTGTCATTACGAAGTAAAATGAATTCTAAAGGTACTACTACTGAGGCAACTGCTTAAACGTTCTCTGCAGCAAGATAGAGATCTTCTAGGATGTAAACCAAGATACTAATTTCTCTATCAATAAACTCTATCAATAAACAACAAGTTTATTGATGAAGTAAACACCATACTTAGTTGCTTTATATTCTGGCACAAATTCCTTATCTTACTGAAGGGCCAGCATCAATCTGCAATCCATGATTTGAATATCACGGTTTCAGAAAATCGAATTGAGAATTGCATGGCTATTTATTGAAGACTTGAAATTTCTTTGCATAATTCTCTTGAAGCCTCTCTCTTCTTATGACTCTCTACAGCCTTCTGATGATCTCAATGCTCATAGAATTCCAGCTATAACTAGTGCTATTTTCAATCTTCAAATTTTTTTCTGTATTGTTTTTTCTTTGAAACAGTTTCCTACCTATAGACTACTGCTCAATCCATTTCACTCACTTATAAATATGTTACTCTTTATTCCTCTATATATGATATATTTTGGCTAGCTCTTTGTCAGAAGGAGTCCATTTTTCAGTGGTTGTTATCCTCCAGTTTTTTTTTTGGTCACTGCTCTATTCTATTCCAGTTTTAGTTAGCACCGTTTGGTTCGATTAGCGTCCGCAGCTGTTACAGAGAATGGAGTCGCGTGGCCCCACTGCACTTTCTCCCATTGTAGTGGGCAGGCACTCTGGTAACTAGATTACTGTTTACTTCAGACCTGACACTGAGCAGTCATATTGTCAACCTTCAGAAGCATCAGTACGAATTCACCCAGTACCTGCCATCTGTTCTTTTCATGCAGTCGTAACAGATAATTTCTGAAATTTAACTGCATTTCCATCATTTCACTGAATGGTATATAAAAACATCCAATAATAGTCATCAAGCAATACACCTACATTTTCTTCTGTTATGTACCTGTCTAATCAAATGCTAAAATGCTTGAAGCCTGTAAACAGTGTCAGCCTCATAAACAATCAAGTAGAAATTATTTCTCTGCTTTGGGAGAGCTGTTTTCATGCAGAGCTCTCTCTACCCTAAGAGAAAACTGAACCTTAAGGAATACCAACTCCATCTCAGTTCTTCTTATGTGTTTACCCAGTTCATATTTTAATAGAGGGTCCAAACAACCCACAATACACATTGCCAGATTTATAAATTCAAATTTAGAAGGTGTAGTATTTATTCTTTTTATCTTTCATGCAGTTATTTATTTAGAGCATAAGAAACCATTTTTCCTTTTTTTGGTGGACAAAGTGTGCTATGAGCCATTCATAGACACATTTTACTCATAGAAACCTGCTTGGTTAGGTTCAGCTGGTAAAGATGGTCTCTCTGAAATCTTTCTCTGCTTGTTCAATCAAGTTATTCCCTCTTTTCCACTCTCAGCACCTTCGAGGGTGCTATCACAATGTGTTCAGAAACCCAGGCCAGCCCCTACACTATTTTGTTTATCGAGCCTTTCCTGCGCCCTGCCTTCTTTTTCCCAGGTTATTCTGTCTAGGTCAACTAACTTGTAATTTTCTCAAGACACCCAGTCCTGCTTCTCAGGATTTTCTCTGTAATTCAAACCTATATCAAAGCAATTTATTTGGTGTTTCCTATTATTGCCTACACTTTTAATTGTTTTTGAGATTTCCCTACCTAATCTACACAAGATTGCATGTATTTTCCAATTCCATTTATAAATCACATTTCAATGAACACAAATATATTCATAATGTTTGAATTGACAGCTGTAAGAAAAATGTCCATGTATTAAGAAGCTGTTCATAACATCCTATTTAAATTCTTAGATGTTTCTTTGCGAAATGAGACAGTGTTAGCCAGTCATGTCCAACTGTTTTGACTCCAGGGACTGTAGCTCACCAGGACGCCCTGTTCATGGAATTCTCCAGGCAAGAACACTGGAGTGGTTTGCCATTTCCTTCTTTAGATCTTGTTTTATGCAAGATGTTAAAATAGAGGTATCTAAATAATATAAGTCACATGGACAGAGTCTGTAAATTCAAAGAAGATGAAATGTTAATTTATTTTTATCTACTTTGTTACAAAAAGAATAAATGACAAGCAGTGCAAGGTGCGGAGGTGTTGGAATTGTGTGAATCAGCTTGTTTTAATAACTTGTGTTTGGAGGCAGTTGCTTGTCAATTTATATTTTTGAAGATTCGCACCATTTAAATGTTGCTTAGAATTTCACCAGGTGCACAAACCCTCTCAAGTAGAATCAATTAGAAGTGCATTAGGGCCCTTTCATTTATCAACAGCCATGGGGTCTCATGGGAGTCAGAAATCAGAACAGTAACTGTTTAATAAAAACACTTATTCACCTCTATTTTAAGATGATAATTTAAAAGGACTATGTCATTAAATATACCATTTTTCACTATTTTGAGGTTTGGGGTTTGACATTTTTATATAAAATTAAATTTATGACATAGGAATATATTAAATACACAGAAGATCAGTATTTTCCTATTTTTGTCTAGGCAAGTTCTTTATGCTTTATGAGCTATGTATAGTTGTTTTTTAATTTGTTATTTTTATTATTTTGGCATTTATCCTGCTTGGCATTCTCTGAGCTTCTTGGATCTGTGGTTTGATACCTGACATTAATTTTGGGAAATCCTCAGGCATTATTTTATCATATGTTTCTTCTTTTCCTTTCTCTCTTCTCCTCCTGTATTCCCATGACCAGTATAGTAAGCCTTTTGCAGTTAATCTCCTAGTCCTTGGATCTGTTCTAGCTTTTACAATTTTTGTTCTCTTTACTTTTAGGTTTGAGGATTTTTTTTATACAGTCTCCAGATCAGAGGTTCTTTGTTATGTCCAATCTACTAATCAGTAATAAGCCCATGAAATGCATTCATTTATTTTATATATATTTATAAATCTCTAGTATATCTTTTTGGTTCTTTCTTAGGATCCTCACCTCTCTCACCTGTCTTTGTATGCTGTCTACTTACTCTAGGAGAGCCCTCACTCTATTAATCATAGTTGTTTGAAATCTCTGCTTTGATAACTCCTAACATCCCTACCATATCTGTTTCTGATGCTTGCTCTTCCTCTTCACATTGCTTTTTGCTTTTGGTTTGCCTTATAATTTTTTATTGCTCACTGGACATGATGAACTGGTAAATTCTCCAGGTAAGAATACTGGAGTGGGTAGCCATTCCCTTCTCAAGGGGATCTTCCCAACCCAGGTATCAAACTTGGGTCTCCTGCATTGCAGGCAGATTCTTTACTGTCTGAGTCACCATGGAAGCCCATAAATAAGCCTTTAGTTACATGGTGATAAGATGTGCAAGGGGGCTTCCCTGGTAGCTCAGCTGGTGAAGAAGCTGCCTGAAATGCAGAAGACCCCAGTTTGACCCCTGGGTTGGGAAGATCCCCTGAAGGAGGGCATGACAACCCACTCCAGTATTCATGCCTGGAGAGAGGAGCCTGGCAGGCTACAGTCAACAGGGTCACAAAGAGTCGGACACGACCAAGTGACTAAGCGCAACAGCAAGATACGCGTGGAGGGGACGCATTCTATAATCCTGCAGCCAGGTCTCAGTCACCAGTGAGCCTGACAGGCCTCTGGAATGTAAGACTCAGTTTCTGAGGCTTTTCCTCCCCACTCAGGTGGGACAGGAAGACTGGAGGTGGGTGTTGCCTTTCTGAAGGTACATGAGGGTCAGATAACACCCAGCAGTCAGGAGCTAACCAGTTTCTCCTGAGGGCAGGATTTGATAGGAAGAAGAGTGCCCCAGGTATATTTTGAACATTTCCTTTTCCCCTTCCCCCTATTTGGTCAAGTTCCAGAGGTAAATCTCACAATACTATCTGAACCTTCCTGTGCCTGGGTTTCCCTGGTGTTTAAAACTTGAGTTTACTGCACTGAACTTGCAACAGCTCATCAAGCACAATGCCCCAACCCGGGTTCCCAGAATGTTTCTGCCTCTGCATCTCTGTTCTGAGAAGCCCTGACTCATCATAGCCATCGATTTCTCCAGTCTTGGGGGCAGTTATTTGACCTCACCTCTTTCCTTTCTTGTTGTTCAGTCGCTAAGTTGTGTCCAACTCTTTGAGACTTCATGCACTGCAGCACTTTAGGATGGACTGATTGGATCTCCTTGCAGTCCAAGGGACTCTCAAGAGTCTTCTCCAGCATCACAGTTCAAAAGCATCAGTTCAGTGCTCAGCCTTCTTTATGGTTCAACTCTCACATCCATACATGGCTACTTTTCTTACAGAACCAAAGAAGAGTTGCTGATTTCCCAGTCTGTCTAGCTCTTTGCTTATTGTTAGGATAAAGTGGCCCCTTCCAAGCTCGTTACATGAAGAACTGGAAAGCAGGAGCCTGCCATTTGATTTTATTTTTAAAATTTTAATCTTTACATGAGACTTGGCCATAAGGTTTTCATCATAAAATTTAAGTTGGCATCATTCACTGAAGTACAACTTCTAATTAGATATACTGATTTATCAAGTGAAGATTGTTCCCCGACTCTCCAGGACTACACTTTTCTTTCACATGGATTTCTATTAATATCATCTGAAATAACCAGGGTCCTTGGCCACATTATTACTTCTTTTTGTGTTAGCAAATAAAACCAGACTGTGAAATGGTTGCCTGACTCAATGTTTACTAGATATTATTGAATCTGGATTGCTGTTCCTCAAGTGGGAGAATTTATGGCATGTAAATTATACCTCAGTAAAGTTGTTTTAAAAAGTCAAGAAACAAAAAATTTCATTGGCTACACCAGGGGTCTCCAACCTCCGGGATCTGATGCCTGATGATCTGAGGTGGAGCTGATGTAATAATGATGGGAATAAAGTGCACAATAAACACAGTGTGCTTGAATCATCCCTAAACCATCCCCTGACCCCTCCCCATGGAAAAACTGTCATCCATGAAACTGGTCCCTGGTGCCAAAAAGGTTGGGGACCACTGGTATACACATTTGTTTTTCTCTTTAAATATCATTCTCATAGCTTGAGAAGTCAGTGTTTCATTTTACATAACAAGTATTTTTTTCTAAATGTAGATATGCATTAGGAATCACTGGAATGACCAGAAATTATTATTTGAATGTTAAGGAATTTAGTTTTTTATTTGCAGAAAAAGTAAAAATTAACTACTTTTAAAGCTACAGAAAAAATGTCATGCCTACTAATCCTTCACCAGTTTTTCTAGAAATCTTACCTTGGTACAACTAGTAAACAGAATTTTTCAATAAAGATAAGGAGACTGAATGTGTGTCTTTAAGAAGCTTTCCAGTCTTTGAATTAGTATTAAGGAGGGATTTTAAAAACTTAATCTAATTTTAGAATGGAAATTACAATAAAACTAATATAACATGAAGTATTCAACTATCTTTTTTAAGACATATCAACTTTAAAATTAATATCAAGAGGAAAAGCTGATACTTTGCTGACAGCTCTGATTTTCCATTTAATAATTAACTTTTAAGAAAGTCATATTTTATTGAAGTGACTAATTAATTGACTATACTCCTTTCCTAATAGCACAAGAATCACTTAATTAAAAAGGAGATAAGAGTTTTTTAAGTAAAAGGAACACATGAGTGGTGATAGGGTCTTTGAAGTCAATTTAAATGTAAATATGATCACAATATTGATCTCTTTGTTAAACCAGAAATGATGGAGATTTTCTGCTCTTGGTATTAGAAAACAACCTTAATGATAATGGTGAACAAACTATAGGAAGATTTAAGATTAATCGTGTCCAAAAATCCCTTTTATCTTTTCCAGTGAATTCAAATCTCTAGCAGAACATTCTTTAATAGGGGTAGGCAAATTGCATGTAAGACAGCCACATCCTACGATTTTACTAGTCCCATTAGTATCAGAGCTAGTTTTTCTCTTTAATGTCAACTACAAACTGGCGCCTGCCAAGGGCATTTGCCATCTGCCTCTGCAGGAGCTGAATCCTGTGCCGCTGCAGCTGATGACCTTCAACACCCCCTGCGGGAGTTCAGAGTGGAGAGGAAGGCACTCTGCTCCAAGGAAACTGGTGGAACAGGTCTTTAGAGAGAGATTTTCAGGAAATGATTTCCTGATCCTAATCCTTGCATCTCTTCATATCTAGAAAAGCACTAAATGCCTTCATGGTGACAGGAGCTCCTCATCACTAGCAAAAAGCCTTTCCTAAAATAGGGGCGTGATTGCATTGAACTCTCCCGTCACCAAGATCTTTCCTATCGACCTTCCCCCACTGTCTCTTTGCAGCAGTCTCTCCGAGCTCTCTGAGGCGCTTTCTCCTGGGCTGCAGTCCTCATTTTGCCCCAACTGAAACTAGAACTCTCACACTGTTCATCTTTTTAGTCAACATTCACATTATGTATTATGCCTCATGATTAAATCGAATTGGTATATCCTAGTGTCTAGGGTCTTGACACAAGATTCAGCATTTGTTTTTTAATCCCAGTTATATAAATAGTATTTTGTATGTGATGACCTAATTCACTTGTATCTATAAGGAATGGCAATTCCTTCCATTTATAGGGATCTGCAACTATACTGAAAATTAAATGGTATTAACCAACAGAATAGAAATGGGTATTTTTAGGAGATTCCAGAAGAAAAAAGTGTTAGTTGTGATAATTGAGATTTATCTGCTAGAATGAATCCTCTTGATACTACAAACAGGAAATTATTCAGATTTGACTTGAGTTTCCCTTCTGAGGGGTATTTTTTCCAGAGAAACAGAATCTGTGAAGTTTTAGTGCATTTTCATAAATTTGTATTATTGCCAGTTTCCCATAGTGACGGAATATGGAATTTAAAGATATTACATGTAACCTAACTCATAATCTAAAGCCCCATAAAAATATAAATTTTCATATAATTGTTTTATGAACTTGTTAGAGAACTACTATCATCTGATTGTAAGTGTTGTATCTTTTGAGATATCGACAGTAACACCTAACTAGGATAGGTGTACCTTCAAGCGGGGAGGGAACCCTTAAATAAGAAAATAAGAAAGAGCATTTTACAGTGAAAATCTCTCGCAGATTGGCAGTCCACTCCTGGCAAAGTAGTTTCATGCTGTTGACAGGAAATCAGGCTTCCAAATTTCTGCATCTCTATAATCTTTGATAGCTGCTAGACACAGAGCTGTTGTGTGTCTGTCTCATAGAGAAGGAGGTGGGAAATGCAAAAGAAGGTGCCCTATTCTAAGGGGCCTTCTCAGGACCACTCCTGACAATGGCACAGACTTCTCGGGGCCAGATTTTAGGCACAGGCCACAGGGAACAGCAAGTAGTCTGGAAATTCTGCCTTCATTAAGTGGTAATGCACAGGAGTAAGAGCTGGGATGTTACTGTTACTAAAGAAAGTGAAAATGGATATTGAGAGGCAACAGCAGTTGACACAACCAAAATATGTCTTCTCAGTATCTGTTGTTCTTGCTGAGTCGCTCAGTCATGTCCAACTCTTTGAGACCCCATGGACTGCAGCATGCCAGGCTTCCCTGTCCTTCATTATTTCCGAGTTCGCTCAAATTCAAGTTCACTGAGTTGGTGATGCCATCCAACCATCTCATCGTCTGCTGCCCTCTTCTCCTTTTGCTATACAGTAGTGGTAAACTTAATCAAAACTTATTCAAACCCACTAAGGAATTAGTTCTTCCACTTTGGCATTTTTAAAATTAATGTTAAAATGCCATAATCACAACTAACATTTGAGATGGTTCCAAATTTTCCACATCAGTTATAAACCCCTACATTTTGTTATCAAAGAATTTCACTACCTCCACTTAAATAATAACTTTCCCTCCCTTTCAATTCAAAATGGAAATGTCATCTCTCACAAACAATCTCTACGAAAACATTTCCCTATGAGCCAGAATGTGCCCTCTTTGCTCTCTGAGGTCTCCGTCTCTCTCTGGATGCTTTAACTAGAGAGATGTGTCTATATTGGGGAATTAACAATGCGTACACTTTTCAAGGCTGTGATTTTCTTGCCCTTTTCTCTGAAAATGAATGTATTCTGAACAATCATGCCTATTTGTTTACATAGCAGAGAATGGGTTCCTGATTCCTTCAAGTTTGTTCTGCTATCTTTGCCTTTAACTTAGTAACAAAGCAGAGAGTATTTTGCATTATTGTGCTCAGTTTTTATAGAATAAAATGGAAAAATAAATGAACAGGGTCTGAGCTTTTTTTATCATTTCTCAGCACTGAAGTTCAGTAAATCCAACATGTGGATTTTTTTGTGCACATAAGACAGTACCCCAGGGTCTGCAAATGTCCAAGCAGGCAAAGTAAACCCAAGTAATCCAAGTAAACCCTACTAGCTGGGTTGCTCTGCAGATCTGCTATAAGAAAACAGGTGATAGAAATATCTGTGAACTAAATTTAAGAATATATACTTTATGATATAGAGTGCCACTTAGCATAATCAGCATTTTTATTACTCTTCTTGATAGTTGGCTTATAATTGTGCATGCATTCCTCTATATACCTATATGCATAGGGACATTATATATATCATATATTTAATATTTATTAGCTGATTCCCTGGGGGCTCTTAAGAATATATTACATCAGCCTATATTGGCAGGTGGCTTACATGTTTCCCTCAAGGATACTTCCTATGATAAGATTAAACATATAAATAAATGCATCTTCTAGAAAATAGGTAAGTTGATGAGTATTTAAAAGCAGATAAATACAAAAGTACGTTCATCTTATATATATGTAAGTGTGTAAACATTAGGGAAATTTAATGTATTCATATAAGAACAATATTTGATAGATAACTATAGCTATAGATAAAGGTAAACTCTGTGTGAGCAGAAAAGTTGCCAAGGAGAATGGCTCATGTGTATGAACACTTAGGTATATGCTGGGAGGGTGAGGGAGCACGCTAGCAAGGTCCCTGCATAGGGTAGGGGTTCTTGCCCACATTCTAGGAACAAGCCATACAGAATAGTTACCAAGCTGTAACCTGGAGCCTCATTTTCCAATTTGCAAAATGAGATGGACTGACTTACTCTGAATGATTTCTAATTTTTTTTTTTATTTTTTTTTTTATTTTTTTATTAGTTGGAGGCTAATTACTTCACAACATTTCAGTGGGTTTTGTCATACATTGATATGAATCAGCCATAGATTTACACTTATTCCCCATCCCGATCCCCCCTCCCACCTCCCTCTCCACCCGATTCCTCTGGGTCTTCCCAGTGTACCAGGCCCGAGCACTTGTCTCATGCATCCCACCTGGGCTGGTGATCTGTTTCACCATAGATAGTATACATGCTGTTCTTTTGAAACATCCCACCCTCACATTCTCCCACAGAGTTCAAAAGTCTGTTCTGTATTTCTGTGTCTCTTTTTCTGTTTTGCATATAGGGTTATCGTTACCATCTTTCTAAATTCCATATATATGTGTTAGTATGCTGTAATGTTCTTTATCTTTCTGGCTTACTTCACTCTGTATAATGGGCTCCAGTTTCATCCATCTCATTAGAACTGATTCAAATGAATTCTTTTCAATGGATGAGTAATATTCCATGGTGTATATGTACCACAGCTTCCTTATCCATTCGTCTGCAGATGGGCATCTAGGTTGCTTCCATGTCCTGGCTATTATAAACAGTGCTGCGATGAACATTGGGGTGCACGTGTCTCTTTCAGATCTGGTTTCCTCGGTGTGTATGCCCAGGAGTGGGATTGCTGGGTCATATGGCAGTTCTATTTCCAGTTTTTTAAGAAATCTCCACACTGTTCTCCATAGTGGCTGTACTAGTTTGCATTCCCACCAACAGTGTAAGAGGGTTCCCTTTTCTCCACACCCTCTCCAGCATTTATTGCTTGTAGACTTTTGGATAGCAGCCATCCTGACTGGTGTGTAATGGTACCTCATTGTGGTTTTGATTTGCATTTCTCTAATTATGAGTGATGTTGAGCACCTTTTCATGTGTTTGTTAGCCATCTGTATGTCTTCTTTGGAGAAATGTCTGTTTAGTTCTCTGGCCCATTTTTTGATTGGGTCATTTATTTTTCTGGAATTGAGCTGCAGGAGTTGCTTGTATATTTTTGAGATTAGTCCTTTGTCTGTTTCTTCATTTGCTATTATTTTCTCCCAATCTGACGGCTGTCGATTTCTAATTTTTTAAAAAATATATATGATCGTTAAGAAGTGACAACCACACAAAAGCAAAAACAAAGAAAGATGCCACTTCTTGAATCAATTTTAGATCTAATGATTTCTCAATGGAGACAGCCATCTATATTCAGAGTAAGAGTATAAGCCAAGATTTTGAGAACTTGATATAACTTTTTATAAGTCTTCATTATACATATGGACTCAGACTAAGTCAATTTACATATGCAACACAGTACAACTATTAATAAAACTACAGCATGCCTGCAGCACCTACCACCTCTAAGGAGGTGTCAACTCTTAAATACTCCTTCATTTTAATTAAACAAAAAAGTGGTTCTTATGCCTTTGTGATTCCTGCAGATACCCTGGGTTCTAAAATTTAGCCAAACTGTACATTCTTTGTTGAGGGTCTTTTTTGACTTTTTTTTCCTTACATTTTTATACTTCTTTGAATCTCACACTTTATAGGTCCCTTAAAGAAAGTGAGTCAGTAAGAATGTTTTCAACCAGTGACACTGACACAATATGGAATGTGGATTGTCTGACAATTATATATTCAAGTATGAAGATTTATGTAAGAAAATAGCCCTGCCCAGACATTAGAATATTATTATTCTAACTCAGAGATTAGAATAATAGAATTCTATCAACTCCAAGTCCTCATGTCCCATAATAATGAGCAGTTTTTGAAAGCAATAAAGAGAAATACAGGGGTCCCAGAAGAAGAAGTGAAAGAGAAAGGGTCTGAGAAAGTATTTGAAGATATTGTAGTTGAAAACTCCCCTAATATGGGAAAGGAAACAGCCACCCAAGTACAGGAGGCACGGAGAGTCCCAAACAGGATAAGACCAAGGAGAAATATGCGAAGATGCGTATTAATCAAACTTTAAAAAATTAAATTCAAGGAAAAAAGTATGTAAAGCAGCAAAGGAAAAGCAAAAACATACAAGGGAATCCCCATAAGGTAATCAGCTGATTTTTCAGCAGAAACTCTGCAGGCCAGAAAGGAGTGGTGGGATTAAAGTGATGAAACAGAAACATCTACAACCAAAATTACTCTACCCAACAAAGACCTCATTCAGATTCGGAAAAATCAAAAGCTTTATGGACAAGCAAAAGCCAAGAGAATACAACACCATCACATAGTGTCTATAACAAATACTAAATGAACTTCTCTAGATGAGAAACACAAGAGAAGAAAAAGACCCAAAACAATTTAAAAATGGTAATAGGAACATGCATATCAATAATAACAATGAATATAAACAGATTAAATGTTCCAACCAAAATGGAATTGACACACAAAATCATGGATACAAAAACAAGACTTGTATACATGCTGTCTATAAGACATAGGGAGTTCATACCTAGGGACACATACAGAAAGTGAGGGAATGGAAAAAAGATATTTCATGCAAATATCAAAAGAAAGCTGGAATAGCAATACTCAAATCAGACAAAATAGGCTTTAAAATAAAGACTTACAAAAGACAAGAAAGGGCACTATATAACAATCAAGGGATCAATCCTAGAAGAAGACATAACAATTGTAAATACCTATGTACCCAACAGAGGAGCACCTCAGTACATAAGGCAAATGCTAGCAGCCAAACCAGGGTAAATGGACAGTAACACAATAATAGTGAGGGACTTTAACACCCCATCACACCACTGGACAGGTCATCCAGTCAGAAAATAAATAGGGAAACACAACAGACCAGATAGACTCAATTGATACTTAAAGGACATTTCTGAAAGTGGCAGAACATATTTTCTTCTCAAGTGCACATGGAACATTCTCTAGGATAGACCACATCTAGGATCACAAATCAAGCCTTGGTAAATTTAAGAAAATTGAAATCATATCAAGCATCTGTTCCAACAGCAACACTATGCAATTAGAAATCAATCATAGGAAAAATATAAAAAACACAAACACATGGAGGCTAAGCAATACACTACTAAATAAAAGCTAATTTTATTCTTCAGAGATCACTGAAGAAATAAAAGAGGAAACAAAAAATACATGAAAACATAATGAAAAGACAACAACCCAATACCTATGGGATACAGCGAAAGCAGTTCAAAAAAGCAAGTTTATAGCAACACAATCTCACCTCAAGAAACAGTAAATGTCTCAAATAAACAACCTAAACTTACACCTACAGCAACTAGAGAAAGAACATAAAACAAAACCCCAAAGTTAGCAGAAAAAAACCATAAAAGTCACAGAAGAAATAAATGAAATATAAATGAAGGAAACAATAGCAGACATCAATAAAGGTAAAAGTTGATTCTTTGAGAGAAGATACGCATAACTGATAAACCTTTAGCCAGACTCAATAAGAAGAAAAGGGAGAGGATTAAAATCAATAAAATTAGAAGTGAAAAAGGAGAAATCACAACTGACACTGCACAACGGATCATAGGAGGCTACTACAAGTGATTATATGCCAATAAAATGGACAACCTAAAAGAAATTGACAAATTCTTAGAAAGGTACAACCTTCCAAGACTGAACAAGGAAATAAAAATATAAACAAACAAATCACAAGTAATGAATTTGAAACTGTGATTAAAAAATCTTCCAACAAACAAAAGTGCAGGACCAGATGGCTTCACAGGCAAATTCCATCAAACATTTTGAGAAGAGCTAACACCTACCCTTCTCAAACTCTTCTAAAAATTTACAGAAGGAGGAACATTCCTAAACTCATTCTACAAGGCCACCATCACCCTGATACCAAAACCAGACAAAGGTATCACAGAAAAAGAAATTACAGAAAATAATCACTAATGAACACAGATGCAAAAATCCTCAACAAAATTCTAGCAAACAGAAACCAATAACATATTAAAATTATGATATACCATGATCAAGTGGGATTTGTCCCAGGTATGCAAAAACTCTTCAACATATGCAAAGCAATGTGACAAACTATATTAACAAGTTAAAGAATAAAAAGCATATAATCATCTCTGCAGATGCAGAAAAAGCTTTTGATAAAATTCAATACTTATTTAGGATTTAAAAAAGAACTTTTCAGAAAGTAGGCATAAAGGGAACATACCTCAACATAATAAAGGCCATGTGACAAACCCAAAACTAACAACATTCTCAAAAAAACTGAAAGCATTTCCTATATGGTAAGGAAATAAACAAGGATGTACACTCTTGCCACTATTATTCAACATAGTTTTAGAAGTCTTAGCCATAGCAATCAGAATAACAAGACTAAAGAAGACATAAAACTGTCAGTGTTTGCAGGTGACAAGCTACCAGCCACAGAAAATCCTAAAGATGCTATAAGAAAACTACTACAGCTCAATGAATTTGGTAAAGTTGCAGGATACAAAATTAAAACACAAAAATCTCTGGCATTTCTATACAAGAACAAAAGATCAGAAAGAGAAATTAAGGAAACCATCACATTTACCATTGCAACAGAAGGAATCAAATATCTAGTAATAAACCTACCTACAGAGGCAAAAGACCTGTATTCTAAAAATTATAAAACACTAATGAAAGGAATCAAAGACGACACAGATAGAAATACATACCACGTTCCTGGCCTAGAAGAATCAATATTGTGAAAATGACTATACCACCCAAAGTGATCTATAGATTTAATGCAATCCCTATCAAACTACCAATGGCATTTTTCACATCAGAACAAACATTTTTTACAATTTGTATGGAAACATAGAAAACTCCGAATAGCCAAAGCAATCTTGAGTAAGAAAAAATAGAGCTGGACAAATCAGGATCCCTGACTTCAGGCTATACTAGAATGCTACAGTTATCAAGACAGTATGGACAGAAATACAGATCAATGGAATTGGATAGGAAGTTCAGAGATAGCACCTATGGTCACCTAATCTATAACAAAGGAGGCAAGAATATACAATGGAAAACAGTTTCTTGAATCAGTTGTGCTGGGAAAACTGGACTGCTATATGCAAAATAATGAAATTAGAACACTAACACCATACACAAAAATAAACTCAAAATAGATTAAAGACCTAAATATAAGTCTGGACACTACAGTACTCTTAGATGAAAACATAGGAAAAGCACTCTTTGACATAAACCACAGCAAGATCTTTTTCAAAGTAATGAAAAATAAAAAGAAAAATAAACAAATGGGACTAATTAAACTTAAAAGCTTCAGCTCAGCAAAGGAAACCATAAACAAGATGAAAAGCAACCCTCAGAATGGAAGAAAACATTTGCAAATGAAGCAAGTGACAAAGAATTAATCTCCAAAGTATATAAACAGCTCATACAGCCCAATATCAAAACAAACAAGCCAATAAAACAAGGGCACAGCAGAAATCAACACAACACTGCAATTTCCCCCAATTAAAAAATAAATTTAAAAAAGAAAAAAGAAATGGGCAGAAGACCTAGACATTTCTCCAAAGAAGACATACAGATGGCCAAGAGGCACATGAAAAGATGCTCAACATCATTGATTATTAGAGAAAGGCAAATCAAAATGACCGTGAGGTATTATCTCACACCACTCAGAATGGCCATCATCAAAAAGATCTACAAACAATAAATGATGGAGAGGGTGTGGAAAAAAGGGAACCCTCTTATACTGTTGGTGGGAATCTAAACTGATACAGCCACTACGGAGAAGAGTATGGAGGTTCCTCGAAAAACTAAGACTACTATTTGACCCAGCAATCCCACTACTAGGCATATACCCTGAAAAAAACCAGAAGGAAAAAGATACATGTATCCCAGTGTTCACTGCAGCAATATTTACAATAGCCAGGACATGAAAGCAACCTAAATGTCCATTAACAGGTGCCTGGATAAAGAAGATGCATAACATATATATATGTCATCAGTACAGATGTGATGGAACTAGAATTTGTTATACAAAGTGAAGTCAGTCAGAAGCAGAAAAATAAATATCCTACATTAACTCATGTATGTGGAATCTAAAAAAAGTGGTACAGATGAATCTATTTGTAGCGTGGGATTAGAGACACAGACATGGAGAACAGATGTGGGGTGGGAAGGGGGATGTGGGATGAATTGGGAGATTAGGGCTGACATATATACCCTACCATGTGCAAAGCTGATAGCTAATGGGAACCATCTGCACAGTACAGGGGGCTCAGTTCAATGCCTTGTGATGAGCTGGGTTGGAACTGAGGGGAGGAGGCTCAAGGAGAGGGGATATACGTGTACATACGGCTGATTTACTTTGGGGGACAGCGGAAACTAACACAACATTATAAGGCAAGTATATGCCAATTTTTAAGAAAAGCATTTAACAAAAGAAGGCATGGATATCTTCAGGCAGCATCACTGAGATGCTTACTCTGATCAGCAAGATCACAAGGAAGTAAGAGGAGTCAAGGAATTTGGGGAACTTTTCGCGCAGACCACTGGCTGAGGTTTTAGGCCATTTTTCAGCATAACCAGGGACATGAGGGTATCCTAGCCGAACTGGACTTTAGAGACCATTTGTCCCCCATCATTTAAGGTGTGTCAGTATGAAAACAAAGACCCAGAGAAAGTAAATGACCCGTGCAAACTGTAAGCATTGTGTGGATTTGCAGCTTCACGTAGACTGGAGCTCCGTGCTCTTTCACTCTTTCTCCAATTACCAACTTTAGAAGTCACCTCTCTCTTCATTGTATTAGAGACCACAGTAAATCTTTACATTTGAGTGTTTCTTGTGTGCATTTTTTTTTGTTCTAGTTCAATCATGCGAATTACTGGAATGAGGAATTTTGAAAAGTCAAAAGTAAAAAGACAAAATTAAGCTCTGTGTGTGTGTGTGTGTGTGTATGTGTGCACACGCGCACACACAAACACTTCTATGTATCAGTCCTTCAACTGACTCGTGAAGTTAAACTTCTTGAAGAAAACTGTGTTCCTTCCAGTTTCAGTCTGCATGGTCTTACACATAAGTGTGAGCACATGTGTGTGTGTGAGAGCATGTGTGCTAAGAGGTAAATAAATAATCTATGGCCATACCACCCTGAAGGAAATCAACCCTTTGGAAGGATTTTCCAATCACTGGAAGGACTAACGCTGAAGCTGAAGCTCCAATCCTTTGGCCACCTGATTCAAAGAGCCTCCTCATTGGAAAAGACCCTGGTGCTAGGAAAGATTGAAGGCAGGACGAGAAGGGGGTGAGATGGTCGGATGGCATCACTGATTCAATGGACATGAATTTGAGCAAACTCCAGGAGATGGTGAAGGACAGGGAAGCCTGGTGTATTACAGCCCATGGGGTCACAAAGAGTCAGACACTACTGAGCAATTGAACAATAGCATACCACTCTGAATGCACCCGATCTCATCTGAGAGGTAAATAAATGGAAATTAGGGAAGGAGATTGTGTTTGCTTTTCACTCATAAACTGGTGTTTTTCTTTACACCTTGACAACACACAAGAAATAAACAACCTTAAAGTTGCATGGCATTTTCTATTAAGGTTTTCTATCTTACTTTGATTTTTCCATTTCAGTGCTTCATTTTTTACCTCCAAGTAATTGTGCTAACCTGATGAACATGCATCTACCAATCCCCAAATGCCTTACAAGAGAGAAGCATAGTAGAGGCCACATTAATTCTAAAGGACACTGATTTCTTTCTTGTATTCTGTTAATAAATCATTGAAAATGCAACATTTTCCTGGGGAATGTTCTTAAAACCAGGTCACCATTCATGGCTTTAAAACTAGCTTCCAACATTCTGCAAATGGGGAAAACACTTAATATGAATCAAAAGTGAATTGATTTGCATAATGAACTTTTCTGCTGATCTATGGGCAAGCTAAGGGAATTCTCTGAAAGTTGTAAAATTATGTTTCTGCTTTGTTTCAATGCACCTGAAAAGTACAAAGTAATAAATCTCATTTGGTGAAAATGATACTAGCTCTTCAACCCTGTTTA
Organism: Cervus canadensis; assembly: GCF_019320065.1. Lineage (NCBI taxonomy): Eukaryota > Metazoa > Chordata > Mammalia > Artiodactyla > Cervidae > Cervus > Cervus canadensis. The sequence continues at coordinate 24,390,291 of NC_057408.1, read as the reverse complement.
AGATCCATACATCTCTGGATAAAATGATTCTGTCAAACCTGGCTATCTTATTGCCAAAACTGACATAGGTGAAAGTAAGGGTAGTGACAAAATGTGACTTTTATCCAGAGAACAATGAAGAGCTCTTGTGGCAGAGTTTTGAGCTGAGCAGCAACATGACCTAACAACATATTTCAGAAGGACCCGTCTGTCTGGGAACAGAGCGTGGAGGATGAATGCAGATGCAGAGAATCCATTTGGGATGCTGCTGGGACAAGGCAGGAGAAAATGCCAGGTAGCAGGACAAAGACAAGAACTGATACACTGATACTAGAGCAGTAGCCATTCCCTTCCCCAGGGGACCTTCTCAATCAGACATCAAACCTGGGTCTCCTGCATTGCAGGCAGATTCTTTACAGTCTAAGCCACCCGGGAAGCCTCAATTTAGGATTATAACTATACAGAAATTATGGATTATAGGAAGAACCTTTAATTATCATTTATATATTTGTGGGTTTAATTGTCAAGTAAGCCCAAATATATTTATATATGTTGGCCTTCCAATAACATACCTTTTTCTGAAATACCTTAGAGCTTTAAAGAAAAAAAAAAGTCATTGCTTTAAGGCAAACCAATCTTTCACCAACTAGTAGAGTTGATATTTTTTCTTAATGTAATTATAGCCTGTAAGGTAGCTATGAAACTGTTTTATTTCAATACTTTGTTCTGTCCAAGAGAATAACATTTCATGACATTTTTCTGCCCACCACAAAAATCCATCACACGCAAAAGTAATATGCAATTGGGAATATAAGGTTACCATTAGTCTAAAGGCCTGCTTTAAAAAAGATGCTGCTAATCTATGCTAAATATTGGTAAGTGAAATAAGTCAGGCAAATTGAAGTATATGTTATTCCATTTCTATAGAATTCTAGAATGTCAAGCTAATCTATGGAGAAATAAAGCAGATGAGCAGTTGCCTGGGATAGAGGTGGGTGTTTGGGGGAAGGAGCATGACATTTGGGGGAATGACATATAGATTCATTTAGCAGATTGTGGTAATGGTCTTATCAGTGTATACATATGACAACAAGTTTAAGTTTTACAATCTAAATATGAGTTCACTACTTGTCAATTTGGACTTCCCTGGTGGCTTAGAGGGTAAAGCATCTGCCTGCAATGTGAGAGACCCGAGTTTGATCTCTGGGTTGGGACGATCCCCTGGAGAAGGAAATGGCAACCCAATCTAGAATTCATGCCTGGAAAATCCCATGGATGGAGGAGCCTGGTAGGCTATAATCCATGGGGTTGCAAAGAGTTGGACATGACTGAGAAACTTCACTTTCACATGTTAATTATATCTTAAAGATGTTAAGACTACATTTAGTTAGATATGCAAGATTTCTACTAACCAAAGGTATAGAAGTGTGTTTATTTCACTGAAAGTCAAGCACATTGAAAGGTCCACAGATTTCTAAAACTATCATCTTTATCCTGTTTGGTATGTTCTGTGCTTGTCCATGAATTTTGTGTTAGCTTTTATGAAAACTTTTAGAGAACAGTCCCATGAAAATTAGCACACAATGAGTAACAAACTTCTTTTAAATGAAAATGTTAAGATTAATAAAATCATACCATTTTAGAGAAATATGTGTTTCTTATACCACAGTTTTCTGCACTATTAAAATCATAAAAGTATTCTAAAGTGCTGAGACTCATCAAACAAATTAAAACCCAAATTCTGTCATTGGGAGATAATCTTTATAAATATCAGGTGAATGTCATTCCAGGTGTGTGTGTGTGCATGTGTGCGTGTGTGTGTGTGTACACAAATGTGGATGGATGATGAAGAAAGCATTTGAAAAGATTGAACCTTGTTTGAATGTTCAAAAGATTGAACAATATTCTCAGTGTTGAACACTGATAAGTCTTTTCAGTCTATCAGCACTCCCAATCTTTCTTTTTGGTTATTTTCCCCCTTAGCATTTCCTTATCCTTCCATGCTTTAATACCCATGACAACAAAGCACTTATGGAATTATTAATGATGAGAGTGAAATGTAGTCATATAATATGTGCCGTTCTTTGGCAGATACTTGTCAAGTCAGCTCTATAATCAAGGAATCTACTGCTTTCTTTCCCTTTAGAGAAATTTTGGTCAAGAGATAAGAGGCGCGAGCCTTCCCGCAGAGAGAGTTAAAACGGTACTATGTCAAATTCAGCCACGTAATTCAGGAAAGTTGTCAGAAGGAACCATAAGATTCTCTTTATATAAGAGACTCATACTATAAATATGAGTTTGAGATATTTTCCCACTAATTATTAGTATCTGTAAAAATTCATACAAATACTTGATCTTCATACATTATTTCCTTTCTAGAAGCCTGCTGGTCATTTAGCATCCTACTTCATCCCCTGGTAAAGAAAAGAGATGAAGAAATGTCTGCATCTAAATCAACACTGCCACAGCAGAGTGATGATATGTTAAGGTGCTATTTTCTTGGGTTGGAAAGATCCCCTGGAGAGGGAAAGGCTACCCATTCCAGCATTCTGGCCTGGAGAATTCCAGGGATTATACAGTCCATGGGGTTGCAAAGAGTTGGACATGACTTTCACTACCACTAATAGAACCAAAATTAACAAAAATGTGAAATGAAAATATGTGTCTAAAATATGTTTCAGACCAAAAATGAAGCTGTCCAAGCATTTTATTATCAGGAAACATCCTTGGTCTTTAATCACACATGAACATTTCTGCCCAAATCTGAAGAAGTAGTTTTGAATTATCTCTGCATGAAGACAACACAAGACAAAGTTTTCTCTAACCATCTATTTTGTTCCCTTTTTTTTTTTTTGTAAAATATGTATCAGGATCCAAAACTTTAGACAACAAACCTACTGCTATCATAAATATCATTTCTACTTTATCTATCATCAAGCAGTTTATTCAACTGTTTAAAAGTTTGGTTTCTTAAAATTCTAATTCTAGGAACAGTCCTTTGGGAAACCCTTGTGTGAATCACAAGATGCTTGCTCCTTAGAAGGAAAGTTATGACCAACATAGACAGCATATTAAAGAGCAGAGACATTACTTTGCCAACAAAGGTCTGTCTGGTCAAGGCTATGGTTTTTCCAGTGGTCATGTATGGATATGAGAGTTGGACTAGAAAGAAAACTGAGTGCCGAAGAATTGATGCTTTTGAACTGTGGTGTTGGAGAAGACTCTTGAGAGTCCCTTGGACTACAAGGAGATCCAACCATTCCATCCTAAAGGAGATCAGTCCCGGGTGTTCATTGGGAGGACTGATGTTGAAGCTGAAACTCCAATACTTTGACCACCTGATGCAAACAGCTGACTCATTGGAAAGAAGCCTGATGCTAGGAAAGATTGAGGGCAGGAGGAGAAGGGGACGACAGAGGATGAGATGGTCGGATGGCATCACCGACTCAACGGACATGAGTTTGGGTAGGCTCTGGGAGTTGGTGATGGACAGGGAGGCCTGGCGTGCTGCAGCTCAAGGGGTCGCAAAGAGTGAGACACGACTGAGTGACTGACCTGAACTGTGTGAATCAAGTGACCTTCATGGTGACGAGACCACTGCCTGCAGCCCACACTGTGCTGGCCTGGCCATTTATTTTTATTAAAGACATTTAAGAGTAATGCCCTATGATGTGAAGGCAAAAAAGAGGTAGGTTTAAGGAACATGATTTTTAGGTAAATTTTATTGATAGCTCAATTTGTGGTCTTTTGAAAAATTCACTGTTTCAATTATAATCATCACGAAGGGCTACCTAAGGCTATTCCCCTGACACAGATGCTCCTCTGTGCTCCAAAGGGGGATGCAGAATTTCAGCTCAAGTTTTCATACTACACAGTTTATTTTATGTAACCTCTAGAAACATACAACCTTCCTGAATCAGGAAGAAATAAGACAGCAGAACAGACCAATCACTAGCAGTGAGATTGAATTTGTAATAAAAAAAATCCCAAGCAAACAAAAGTCCAGGACCAGACAGCTTCACAAGGAAATTCTACCAAATACATAAAGAACACCTATCCTTCCCAAAGTGTTCAAAAAAACTGAAAAGGAGGAAACACTCCCAAATTCCTTCTATGAAGCCATCATTACCCTGATACCAAACCAGGTAAAGATATTGCAACAACAACAAAAAGAAAAATCATAGGACAGTATCTCTGGTGAATATACATACAAACTACTTTCAACAAACCAAGCTCTGTTCAGAAACCTAATAATAATTCACAATACACTAAATTTTAAGTATATTTCTGTTGTCATTATAAGTATTTATTAGCAACAAAGCATCTGCCTACAATGTGGGAGACCCAAGTTCGATCCCTGGGTTGGGAAGATCCCCTGGAGAAGGAAATGGCAACCCACTCCAGTACTCTTGCCTGGAGAATCCCACGGATGGAGGAGCCTGGTGGGCTACAGTCCATGGAGTCGCAAAGAGTCGGACACGACTGAGCAACTTCACTTTCTACTTCCAAGGAGGTTTCAGTCTGGTCAATTTAATTTTTTCCAGGAAATCTGTAAGTGCTCCATTAAGCTGAAAGATAGGGGTCATTGAGATGAAGGTAACACAGGGAGGAAATGGGTGCATAACAGTGAGAGCGGTTATTCATCACCCGGTGATCTAACATTAAAAACGTACTTTCTATGGCTTTTTGGACCTCAACTCACTGCAGGAGGGGAACTCTGTGTTAAAAATGCAGGATGTGCGTTCTGCGTGAACACTCGGGTTGTGTGCCTCGTGACCAGTCCTGTCCGACTCCTTGTGACACTACGCCCTGTAGCCCTCCAGGCTCCTCTGTCCACGGGATTCCCCGGGCAAGAATACTGAGGTCGGTTGCCATGCCCTCCTCCAGGGGATCTTCCCGACCCAGGAATGGAACCCGGGTCTAGCACATTGCAGACAGATTCTCCACCATCTGAGCCAGCAGGGAAGTGGGACACTCAGATGACCCTTGTGGAAAACTAAGCAGCCTGGGTTATGTCAGCTCACTTTAAGCTATCCTGAAAATTCTCCTTTGAAGTGTTAAGTTTTCCACTGTTTCCATCATAAGGAATATTACTATCTAATAATTTAGTCATCATAAATAGACTTTGCACCCTTACATAAAATTAAAGTAGTCCAATTGAAAATGTTTTCATTTCAATATTATTTTGTCTCCTGTATACTCAGCACTTTGTGGGCAAAAAATGCCATGATTTTTGGTCTGTGTTTCCACTAAATATTTAGTGTCAGATGGACTAATGCTATCCTTTCCTATAGAGGTATCATTTTTCAATAAGACTTCTTATAAACTATTACATTTGTTATTTAATTGAAAATTGACAGTTAGGAAAAAAGAATTCTTTACAAATCTAAAACTCACTTAAACAAATGTAATTTAAAGTAAGCTGACATATACAGGCATATTTGGCCACCTGTTTGTATACACAGGTATTCCTTTGGCAAAACTAAACGACCCAAATTATCCACATTTCTGATATTTAATTTAGTATGAAAAAGGCCATATGATACATTAAAAATATAACCTATATAGGGATTTTTTAGAAACTGTATTTATGTAATAACTTACACTCAATAATTTGCATTAAAATTCTTTAAACATCCTTTTTTTTTTACTTGTAATATTTGTGTGGCAGGATTTCACATTGAGGATAAAATATGTTCTTAATAAATTCCTTAAAGAAATAAAATTTATTTATCTCACCTTTTATTCTACTATCAGGGCATATAGTTGAACTCGCTATCACTTTTCAAATTGTATAAATGCCTAAGTATCTACATTTAACTTTTTTTTTTTACTTGCAATGCTCTTACAACTCTTGAATTTTTAAGCTATCATGCTCTTATAGCCATTCCCAGATACTACTGCTTAATTTGAGATACAAAGTAACCAAATAATAATAGCATGTTTACTTACAGTGGAGAAGGTAATGGTAACCCACTCCAGGATTCTTGCCTGGGAAATCCCATGGACAGAGGAACCTAGCAGGCTACAGTCCATGGGGTTGCAAAGGAGTCAGACACAGCTGAGCCACTAAACAACAAAATGAACTTAAAAACGATCAGGCTATACATCTACATTTCCCTGTCTTGAAAGACACGTGTAATTAATGATTACTTACTAAATAGCACAAGAGACAGAGGCGAAGTCTGAGATATTGAAACATGACACACCGGAACGTCCAAATTTGGGCACAAATTCTTGATACTTATATTAGCCAAACTCCCTCATGTTCTATGGGAATTTACCACCAAAGATGAAGAGAAACTCCAGTCTAGTTTGCAAGTTACAAATTAATCAGTGGGTATATTTTAAAGGCAATGAATTAAAAAGTCAAAGTTGGGAGTTACAGTTGTCCGGCAAGTTTCTGTGAATAAATTCCATTTTCTGTTGGTAACAGAAAATAAGGATCTGATATTACTCTAATTTCTTAAGCCTCTGTTTTCCTTGAAATGTTTCGTTTTTTAATTTCCAGCAGAAGTTGAAGCTTCCCATCCTCCCACCCAAGTTCATGATAGGAAGGAGCAACAAAAACACATTTCTCTCCCTGTGCATGATCTAATCACAGCTTCCTGGTCTCAAAATAACTCACCTCTCACTTTTATCTCAGGAAGATTGTCAGGGATGTCATGCCATTACTTTTGCTTTTTCAGTAGGTTGGAAAAGAGCACACGTTATAAACACTGAAAAACATCTCATGTGTTTGTTCTTGTCTTTTATTATTATTTAATGAATACAGGAGAGCCAGCCTTAATGCCCGGTTAGGAAAGGTGATTTAGGTTCCTCCTGACTCTCTCTTTTAGAGTACAACTTTGAGCCCTGAGTCACTGTGTAAGAAATCTGGTGACCTTGAAACGATCTTGTTGGAGAGATCCCAAGACCAACACAAATACAGATGCCCCCACAGCCCAGTTGCGTCTTAGAGCATCAGTACTGAACCAGACACTGACACGTGAGTGAGTGAGTTGTAAGATTCCACTCTTCAGTCTTCACACCTTATGAAGGAGCTTCACACATCAAGGAACACAGACAATTCCCACTCTGTGCCCTTCTGGAATTCCTAACCAACGGAATCTGAGTAGGTTGCTGTTGGATGGCACTAATTTGAGAGTAATTGTTTCCTAGCCACCGGAACATAATGGACTAGGTTGAACCATAATACCACGCAAGTCTGGCATGCTGCAGTCAGTGAGGTCACAAAGAGTCGGACACGGCTGAGTGACTGAACTGAACTGACCATGTTTTAGTGAGAGTGAGATTCATTGGGATGTTAGCTAATATTACTGCAGTAATCATTTCACAATGCATACATGCATCAAATCATCACATTGTACACATTTCATTGTGTTTAATTGACACCATTGTTTAAATTGATACAATGTTTCATGTCAATTATGCATCAATAAAGGTTGAAAATGAAATAAAAATAAATGAATAAATAAGTCCACCATCTCTAAATGGGGGAGGATTGTCACGGGGTAGCAGTATCCTATATGTATGTGTGTTGTTGCTTGATATCTTAGGGGAACTTGTAGTCCCTTATTTAAATGCAGTATTTACGTGCTCAGTCACTTTTTGAGCTTTTGTACCCCAAATTTGTTCATGTCCTCATATGAAATACTTTAGTATTAATCGGAAGTTTCCATTGCTTAGATAAGTGCTTCCTTGCAGTAGGAAAAAAAAAAGCATAAATTTTGGAAATCATCTATGACAGTTCTTTTTTGCTACTGAGACGTATAAAAATGATACGGCAGTATAAAATAAAACGTTCGCAACTCGTACTAATTTATTTTTCAAGAAGTATGAACTTTGTTAATATTCTCTGAGTAAAAATATCTTTGCTGTAAACAACAGATGCTTGAATTCCTGTGTGCAGACTCAAACCACAGGTAGGAACACTCATTTGAGTTGAATTCTTAGCACAAGTGATGACAAATGTGAAATATATTTGCATATTTTATTATATAATACTCTTTTCTAAACTGATTTAAAGGAATTTTCTCTTCCATTTGTTTCAAACTTAAAGTCACAAAATATCTGAAAATTCATTTAAACTGTCAATTGTCTTTATTGTTAGATATTTATTGCTATCTTTAATGAAATATCAAAATGGATGAATTTGAGTTTTATCCACTCTTTTTTCTGTGTACTGTTGTTTATAACTTATTCTGCAGTTTCTGCCTGCCCCCCCCCTGCCACAACCCCACAATGGGTTTAGGAAGTAGCAAAAAGTGGCCAAAGGTCTTGGGTACTGACAAAGCATATAACCAGTCTTGTAATTAAGGACTATTTCTTACACAAAATTTATTACACGTAAGAAACCTAAAGTAGCCTTTGCATAAAAATAATTTTGTCTATTTGGTAATATTTTCCTGATGAAGAGTTTTATCTTAATTAGAAGATAGAAAAAGTGCATTTGTCTCAAATTATTTGCCTCTAAACTGCATTGCAACACCAAGATTGCCATTCTTCTAAGATTATTCTTCTTTACTTCAACACGTACATTTAATAAAAATAAGTATTTCAGCTTCCTCCAAACTGTCTTTAAAGCTTATTACATCTCAAATATTCTCATTTTTTCAAGTTTTGACATATTGTTGTTAGCACCATGTGATAGCCAACTGAGCTAACCAGCCACTTTATGCGTTGAATCTTGTGGAGGAAACTGAGCTACAGCATCTGCAGGGAATAAAACACTACACTATAAATGGATGCTAGCCATTTATGGAAGTTGAGTTTAGTTGTTTGTTCCTACACTTTTGCCAAGTACCTTTCCACATTATTCTTTTTGAATACTGTATCCAGCACCCTGGTAAAAGTTCCCCACAACACTTTCAAACCAGTGCACCTTTATTAATGAATGTTCTACAGGAAGCAAGAAAGACTTGGGCAGCGTTGGTCCGAGACTAGGTCTGCGCACTGATAATAAGGCACCACAGGGCCCTTGCTTCACAGCCCCCATGTCACCACCTGTCTTGGGACATGGCAGAGTGGTACAGAAGCATCTTTCCGAGCAGCTGCCTGGTCCCTCTCATCCTACTGGCTGACAGCTGGTACCGAGGGAACTCTGACAAGCCCCCTGACAACCTCTCCTTAAATACCTACTCTCCATTCTTGGGCACGAATGGAAACTTTCAGTAGGATCATCTGAAAAATCTTTAATCAAGCAGCATATACATTCTAACTAGACAACATATATCTATAATGTATATATTTGGGGATGGGCACCTTTTGGAGATTTCCCTTTATATGAACACAACTAACAAGCTACCACCCTAATTAAAGCATGTGTGTGTGTATATATATAAAAGATTATCCAATTATCACACTAGGAAAGACAGCAAAGCATAATATAAACCAATGAATAAATACACAAATTTACAACAAGGAAGCAAATGTTCAAATGAACAATGAATGGATAGTTCATTGTAAAAAGCACTATCACTTATTACATGAAATACTTAGTCAAGTTCTAACTCTTATTTCTTGGCATGCTGTTTGGACAAGTGACAATCTTGCTGACTCTGGACTTTTCATAAGAAAAGGAAAGATAAAAAAGAACCATATCCATATGTCTGTTATAAATATTAAATGAGAACATCCACAGTAAAAGACATCACACTGAATCTCTAGCATAAATAAATTATATAATTGGTTCCCCATGACACTGTACCAATAAGTCTCTAAGATCTTGAGCTACCAGGGGTCCAAGACTTAGGTTCGCTCCAAAAATTAGGAGGTCACTTTTCTATCTTTAGCCTGCTAGTGCTCAAAGCAAGAGATCATTTTTAGGTTTTCAAATGAAGTGCCATGAATACCTGGGTTGAAGTCTTGCCAAAACTAAGCATCTGCTATATAAATCTGCAGAGGTTATACTTGACTGCAATAAACTCAAATGATGCACCCTTTCAGATATCAGGAGATGGAGGATACAACTTAAGCCTGACATCTCAAGTATCTCTAGTTCTTCCCAAAAGGTAAGAAGGCAGGTTGGTATTTATCTCAGTGAGAACAAACTATTGTGCGTGAATGCATGCCTACTCATGTCCAACTCTGTGTGACCTCATGGACTGTAGCCCACCAGGCTCCTCTGTTCATGGGCTTTCCCAAGCAAGAATACTGGAGTGGGTTACCATTTCCTTCTCCAGGGGATCTTCCCCACCCAGGATCAAACCCAAGTCTCCTGCATCTCCTGCATTGGCAAGTGGATTCTTTACCACTGTGCCACTGGGGAAGCCCACATTGAGTCCTACCAAACGAATGAAAACCCCCAAAGGGCATTTGCTAGATATGCTATGATCCCAACCACTTCTTCCCGAGAATTCATTAAATTTAGCTCATGGGTATGAGTGCGTGTGCGCACGTGCACAAACTTCCTTTTGTAAGCCATAAAACCTCAGCCAAACTTCCATGTTCCATACTCTGCCATGTGCACCAGTTTATTACATTGTTTACAGTGTATAACAAAATGAGAATCACTATACCCTTGTATTGACTTTTGTATGCATACTGTATTTATAAAACCATAAATGTGGATGCTTTTATTTGATAATCTACTAATAAGAGATGACTAGAAGCAACTATATACCAATAAAATGGACAACCTGCCCCAAATGGACAAATTCTTAGGACAGCACAATCTCATAATATTGAACCAGGAAGAAATAGAAAATATAAACAGACCAATCACACATAATGAAGTTGAAAACTGTGGTTTAAAATCTTCCAGCAACAAAAGTCCAAGACTAGATTGCTTCATGGGTGAATTAAATCAAAAATTTAGAGAGCAGTTAATACCCATCCTTCTCAAACTCTTTCAAAAAATTGCAGAGGGAGGAACACTCCCAAGGTCATGCTAAAGGTCACCATCACCCTGATACAAAAACCAAAGACATGTTCTCCAAAAAATTACAGAAAATTACAGACCAGTATCACTGATGAACATAGACACTAAAATCCTCCACAAAATGCTAGCAAGCAGAATCCAACAACAGATTCAAAGGATCATACATCATGATCAAGTAGGATTTATCCCAAGGATGCAGGGATTCTTCAGTATATGCAAATCAATGTGATATACCATACTAACAAATTAAAGTATAAAAACCACATGATCATCTCAATAAATGCAGAGAAAGCTTTTGACAAAATTTGAAACCCACTTATGATAAAAACTCTCCAGAAAGTGGGCATAGAGGGAACCTACCCCAACATATTAAAGGCCATATATAAAAAACCCTACAACAAACATCATTCTTTTTTTTTTTTTAAAGCCTGCAGCAACCAGTATTCCCAGGCGGTTACCCATCCAAGTACTAACCAGGCCTGACCCTGCTTTGCTTCTGAGATCAGGCACATTCAGGGTAGCATGGCTGTAGACTTGAACATCATTCACAATGGTGAAAAACTGAAAGCATTTTCTCTAAGATCCGGAAGAACACAGAATGTCCACTCTTGGCACTATGATTCAGTATAGTTTTGGAAGTCCTAGCCACAGCAACCAGAGAAGAAAAAGAAATTAAAAAAAACAAATACAAACAGGAAAAGAATAAAAACTGTTACTGTTTGCAAATGGCATGATACTATATACATTGTTTTCCAGTTGCCGAGTCCTGTCCAACACTTTGTGACCCCATGGACTACAGCATCCCAGGCTTCCCTGTCCTTCACTATTTCCCAGAGTTTGCTCAAATTCATACCATAGTAAGAAAATCCTAAAGAGACCTCCAGAATACTACTGGTGCTAATCCATGAGTTTGGCAAAGTTGCAGGATACAAAATTGCATAAATATCTCTGGCACTCCTATATACTAACAACAAAATATCAGAAGGAGAAATTAAGGAAACAATCCCATTTACCATTGCAACCAAGAAAATAAACAACCTAGGAATAAACCTACCTAACGAGGCAAAAGATATGTACTCAGAAAACTACAAGATATTAATGAAAGAAATCAAAGATGACACAAACAGATGAAGAGATTTACCATGTTCAAATCAATATTATAAAAATGAATGCACCACTGAAAGCAATCTACAGATTCAAAGAAATCCCTATCAAATTACTAATGGCAGTTTACCTTCTTCTGCAATTTTCTGGAAGAGTTTGAGTAAGGTAGGTGTTAGCTCTTCTCTAAATTTTTGGTAGAATTCAGCTGTGAAGCCATCTGGTCCTGGGCTTTTGTTTGCTGGAAGATTTTTGATTACAGTTTCGATTTCCTTGCCTGTGATGGGTCTGTTAAGATCTTCTATTTCTTCCTGGTTCAGTTTTGGAAAGTTATACTTTTCTAAGAATTTGTCCATTTCATCCAAGTTGTCCATTTTATTGGCATAGAGCTGCTGGTAGTAGTCTCTTATGATCCTTTGTATTTCAGTGTTGTCTGTTGTGATCTCTCCATTTTCATTTCTAATTTTGTTAATTTGGTTCTTCTCTCTTTGTTTCTTAATGAGTCTTGCTAATGGTTTGTCAATTTTGTTTATTTTTTCAAAAAACCAGCTTTTAGCTTTGTTGATTTTTGCTATGGTCTCTTTAGTTTCTATTTGCATTTATTTCTGCCTTAATTTTTAAGATTTCTTTCCTTCTGCTAACTCTGGGGTTCTTCATTTCTTCCTTCTCTAATTGCTTTAGGTGTAGAGTTAGGTTATTTATTTGGCTTTTTTCTTGTTTCTTGATGTAAGCCTGTAATGCTATGAACCTTCCCCTTAGCACTGCTTTTACAGTGTCCCATAGGTTTGGGTTGTTGTGTTTTCATTTTCATTCATTTCTATACATATTTTGATTTCTTTTTTGATTTCTTCTATGATTTGTTGGTTATTCAGAAGCGTGTTATTTAGCCTCCATATGTTTGAATTTTTAACAATTTTTTTCCTGTAATTGAGATCTAATCTTACTGCACTGTGGTCAGAAAAGATGACTGGAATGATTTCAATTTTTTTGAATTTTCCAAGACCAGATTTATGGCCCAGGATGTGATCTATTCTGGAGAAGGTTCCGTGTGCACTTGAGAAAAAGGTGAAGTTGCTTGTTTTGGGGTGAAATGTCCTATAGACATCAATTAGGTCTAGCTGGTCCATTGTGTCATTTAAAGTTTGTGTTTCCTTGTTAATTTTCTGTTTAGTTGATCTATCCATAGTTGTGAGTGGGGTATTAAAGTCTCCCACTATTATTGTGTTACTATTAATTTCCTCTTTCATACTCGTTAGTGTTTGCCGTACATATTGCGGTGCTCCTATGTTGGGTGCATATATATTTATAATTGTTATATCTTCTTCTTGGATTGGTGGGAATGCAAACTAGTACAGCCACTATGGAAAACAGTGTGGAGATTCCTTAAAAAACTGGAAATAGAACTGCCATATGACCCAGCAATCCCACTTCTGGGCATACACACTGAGGAAACCAGATCTGAAAGAGACACGTGCACCCCAATGTTCATCGCAGCACTGTTTATAATAGCCAGGACATGGAAGCAACCTAGATGCCCATCAGCAGATGAATGGATAAGGAAGCTGTGGTACATATACACCATGGAATTTTACTCAGCCGTCAAAAAGAATTCATTTGAACCAGTCCTAATGAGATGGATGAAACTGGAGCCCCTTATACAGAGTGAAGTAAGCCAGAAAGATAAAGAACATTACAGCATACTAACACATATATATGGAATTTAGAAAGATGGTAACGATAACCCTATATGCAAAACGGAAAAAGAGACACAGAAATACAGAACAGACTTTTGAACTCTGTGGGAGAAGGTGAGGGTGGGATATTTCAAAAGAACAGCATGTATACTATCTATGGTGAAACAGATCACCAGCCCAGGTGGGATGCATGAGAGAAGTGCTTGGGCCTGGTGCACTGGGAAGACCCAGAGGAATCGGGTGGAGAGGGAGATGGGAGGGGGGATCGGGATGGGGAATAAGTGTAAATCTATGGCTGATTCATATCAATGTATGACAAAACCCACTGAAATGTTGTGAAGTAATTAGCCTCCAACTAATAAAAAAATTAAAAAAAAAATTACTAATGGCATTTTTCATAGACTTAGAACAACAAAATTTTACAATTTGTATGGAAAACACAAAAGATTCCAAATAGCCAGAGCAATCTTAAAGAAAACCAGGGCTGGACAAATCAAGTTCCCTGACTTCATACTATCCTACAAAGCTGCAGTAATCAAGATAGTGTGGCACTGGCACAAAAACAGAAATATAGATCAATGGAAGAAGATAGAAAGTCCAGAGATAAACTCATACACCTATGGCCACCTAATCTATGACAAAGGAAGCAAGAATATACAATGGAGAAAAGACAGCCCTTGAATCAGTGTTGCTGGGAAAACTGGACAGCTACATGTACAAGAATGAAACTGGAACACTCCCTAATACCACACACACAGATAAACTCAAAACAGATTAAAGACCTAAACATAAGGCCAGACACTATAAAACTCTTAGAGGAAAACATAGGCAGAACACTGTTTGACATAAATCACAGTAAGATCTTTTTTGATCCACCTCCTAGAGTACTGAAAATAAAAACAAAAACTAAAGGGACCCAATTAAACTCAAAAACTTTTGTATGGCAAAGGAAATCATAAACAAAATGAAAATACGAATGGGAGAAAATATTTGCAAATGAAGCAACTGACAAGAGATTAATGTCCAAAATATACAAACAGCTCATGTAGCTCAAGAGCAAAAAAAACAAAAAACACAATTATAAAATGGTCAGAATACCTAAAGACTTTTCTCCAAAGAAGACAATTAGTCTTTGACTAATTGTCAAAGAAATGCAAATCAGAAGTACAATGAGGTATCACCTGATGTCAGTCAAAATGGCCATCATTGAGAAGTCTATAGACAATAAATGCTAGAAAGGGTATATAGAAAAGGGAGCTCTCTTAACCCTGTCAGTGGGAATGTAAATTGATAAAGCAAATATGGAGAAAAGTATGGAGGTTCCGTAAACTAAAAACAGAACCATCATATGACCCAGCAATTCCACTCCTGGGTATATACCCAGAGAAAACCATAATTCAAAAAGATGCATGCATCCCAATGTTTACGGAAACACTATTTACAATAGCCAGGACATGGAAGAAATGTCCATCGACAGAGGGATGGGTAAAGAAGATGTGGTACATATACACAATAGAGTATTTCTCAACCATAAAAAGGGGTGAAATTGTGCCACTTAATAGACATGTGGATGGGCCTAGAGACAGTCATACAGAGTGAAATCAGAAAGAGAAAACCAAATACTGTATATTAATGCATAAGTGTGGAGTCTAGAAAAATGGTACAGATGAACCTATTTGCAAAGAAGAAGTAGAGCCAGACACATAGAGGACAAACGTATGAATGCCAAGGGGGAAAGAGAGGGTAGGATAAACTGGGAGATTGGGGTTGACATATATACACTACTGTGTACATAGTAACGAGAACCTACTGGACAGCACAGGGAACTCTGCTTGATGCCCTGTGGTAAACCAAATGGGAGGGAAATTAACCAAAGGTGGGGGGAGGACATATGTATATGTATAGCTGATTCTCTTTGCTCTATAGTAGAAACTAACAAACACTGCAAATCAACTATATTCCAACAAAAATTTTTAAAAAAGAAAAGAAGTGCTGAGCATGACAGGCCCATCCAGGCTCCACCCAACAGGGCTTACTTCGTTTTGTTGCATAAAATACAGTCTTAGAATCAGCAGCAACAGTAGGACCTGGCAGCATTTTAGAACTGCAATTCCACTGCAGATACACTGAATCAAAATCTACACTCTAATAAAATCACCAGGAGATTCAGCTATTTAGGAAGCATGGCTCTAGAACTTGCCATGGTTTCATCAGGTCCTCCTTGTTTGTGTGATTATATGAATGCAAGTGTCCTCAGACTTATGGTTAGACAGAGAGACGCTAGAGAATTGTCAAGAGATTGCATTTAGATTGGTTTCTGATGACCATCACTGTGTGTGTGCAGGAGTGTATGCGCGTATTGACCCAGTCATTAAAAATTGAGCATTGTCTACAAGAACTGAAAAATAACAATGCCACCTAATAAAAATTTTAGCTGGCCATCTTATCACCCACATATTAATATAACAGCACATAAACCATTTTGAAAAAGTAAAAAAATTGACAGATTAAGAAATTCACCCAAGTAAGAGATAAGGAAAAGAAATAGTGAATATTTATCCTATAAAACCATAGGACCAAGAGTAACACAGATGGGGGATTATGTTTATAGAATCAAGTGGAAGTGGTATAAATTTTGACAATATGGCAGTTAGACAACTTCATCTTATGTAGCTGGGATTTAAGGTACATTACTTAGATGTAGAAAATAATAGAGTCATAAGAACATGAAACAGTAAAAATTAAACATTAAGAAATACATAATGTGTGTGTGTGTGAAATCACTTTGGTCATGTCTGAATCTTTGTGACCCTATGGACTGGTGCCCTCCAGGCTCCTCTGTCCATGGGATTCTCCAGGCAAGAACACTGGAGTGGGTTGCCAGGCTCTCCTCCAGGGGATCTTTCCAACCCAGGGATTGAACCCACATCTCTAATGTCTCCTGCATTGGCAGGCAGGGTTCTTTACACTAGCACCACATAGGAAGCCCCAAGAAATATATTATGATCAATCAAAATGAATGGAAAAGAGAATGGATAAAAGAATGGGAAGGAAAAAGAAATACCTAATTTTATTACTCATAGAAGGAAATTAACAGATACTATTTAAAACAGAGGATTAAGAGCATTACATAAAGTAATACTTATAAATACTTAAATAGAAAACAAATGCAAACCTTCAAAACACACAATCAAAATAATAAAAACAAACCAAAAACTTTAAACCCATAAAAATATTTTAAAGCATAATATATTATAAAATATAATCCCAAGAGTACCTGTTATATCAACAAATGTCTAACATATTAAAAGAAAAATACTTTCAAATAAAAAAATATTGAACTCCAAGGACTGATTTTGAAAGTCAAAATGAATATTCCAAAGAATAAAGCTGAAAGAAAAAGATATAAAGATTCATAATTGTTGATAGTTTGTTAAAAATCTCTAGTCTTGGAATTTGTTAAGCTAACATCTTCTGTTAGTACCAGAAGTAAAAGTTTTTTAAGCGGCCAGAAAAATCCTGAATTACTTACATACAGATAGAAATACACATACATGTGTGTGTAATAAAACACTATTCTAGAAGATTTATAGAAGCTAACATTCAGTGGTGTTATTCAGAATGATTTTTATTTATATAATTTGTTTTTCTGAAGTTACATTTTGTAACCAGGAAAAAATGTAACTAAGCAAAAAATAAAACACTTTATCTTCTGAAACATACTTGATATACACTTATTAATATCCATAGCTAAAATATGAGAAAGCTCATTCTGTATTTTATTTGGTAAATGGTTATAATATAAAACTCATAAAAAGACAAAAACTGATTTTCATTACTTATAACTGAATAAGGAAACTTTCAAAAATTTAATTTTTAAAATGAAAAGTAAGCTACATGTAACATTTTTATAAGCAATTTCATTATTGAAATCATTAAAGTTTCTGCAAAAAATATGGCAATAATGGTTTGATGCTATTACCAATTCAATGGACAAAGGTGAAAAGGGTAATAAGTAAAATTAAAATCATTAATGTATGTCATAAAATATCCCAAACTGCAACTCAGGAAATTGAATAGCTGACTAATGTCTTAAAATTTAATAACAATTTTTTAAAATACTGGGAATATTCTGAACATTATCCATGCCATATATTTTGATCCAATAATAAGAAAATAACCAATGATCAAAGACTTCAGTGTGCTATTCATACATATCAACAACTCAGAAATAAAGATTATAAAACAAATGTTTCTTTGATAGCTAATAAACACCCAACATTTGTTAAGAAATAACTTCCATTATGCATAAATATGAACAGTTACATCTACCCTAACAGCGTATTCCCAGCTGACTGCCTCCTTCAAGTCCTCTGGGTTTTATGCTTTTTCCACACGCTCCAGGGTACTTGCAGGTTATCAGAGAAACAGACGTGTGCCCTCACACATTCCAAAGATCCAATTACATGTGCTGCTCTTGAGGGCTCACTATCATTAGAAGGACAGGGAACAAATCTCCCTGTAACCCCTGTTACAGATTATTCAGAACTTTCAGCTTCTAAAAAGACAGGCTGTTCTACTGTGAGCTCTGTGAAGGATCTCAACGCCAGATGGAGTGTCAAAATGCATAACCTAAGCAGGAAGTAGAAGTTCATATGAAAGCGAGGCAGGACAGACTATCTGGGCAAGTGACATTAAACCACAGATTCATCCAGCGGGTGGATCACAAGTCAGACAGTCCTAAAATAAGCCTCCAGGGAAATGCTCATAACAAAGACTATTTATTACAAAAACACAGACACATCCATCCATCTACACCCACACATACACACAGCTTCTCTTCATAATTTGAAGATCGTTTATAAGAGACTAATGTAGTAAGAGAATATATCAAGAATCTCATATAGAAAAAAATGAATCTATGAAGGAACACCATCTGGTAGTTAACAGAGATGCACATTCACCCTTTATGCTTCTGTGTCTAAACACGCCATGGGCTGGAGAACCAGACGCTTGTACCAAGGGTAAAGAGCAAAGTCCTGTGGCTTCCATCTGTCTTGGTAGCCCTTCCATATCCATGTATTTTTAAGAGTACTGTGATTTTTTTGGATGATTTTTTATTCTTTATAGATTCTAACAAATAATCATGCAAAAGAAAGTGCAAATATTACTTTGCATTTCTTCCCCACCCCCCCAAATATGACCCAAGTTATCAATCAATTTGAATGGGTATTTACAGAGAATTCACTGTTCTTCCCAGTTGGCGCTAATGGTAAAGAACCTTCCTGCCAATGCAGGAGATTTAAGAGTCTGGGATTTGATCCCTGGGTTTGAAAGATCCCCTGGAGAAGGGAATGGCAACCCACTCCAGTATTCTTGGCTGGAGAATCCCATGGACAGAGGAGCCTGGTGAGCTACAATCCACAGAGGGTCTCAAAGAATTGGACATGACCGAAGTGACTTAGCATGCACTCAGCACAAACCACTATATTCAAAAGTATTCAAAGGCTTGTCTTAATCTTGACTCCATGATGCCCACAGGCTGAGAGTAGCTTCTTGTAACAAGAAAAGACTTAAAAATTTATGACAAAATTTTCATGCTATTCTTTCAGATTTTCATATCACTTGCTAAGACTGAATGGATTTCTTTTAAAATCTGCTTTACAAAACAAATAAGTGTGTACCTATGTGTGCATGCACTAGTAATGACTGAGTTACACCCCTTAATATATGACTGTAAACATTTCAGTCCTTTATATCCAAAGTGTCCTGAGGGGGGGAAAAAAAAAAGAAAAGTTAGGACATAGAGAATGTGCTCTGTCAAATATTTTAAAAGCTGTAATGTTAATGGAAGGTAAATTTACGCTCTATAGCTCTAAAACTCAGAAAATCTACTTAATACAAAAATATTCTCAAAGCAATGCTCAAACCATGGGAATTTTAGAATCAGAGGCATTCAAGATGGAGCTGAGGAGCAACAATGATTTCCTTTATGGAATTAGAGTTGATTGGGCTTCTCAGCAGGTGGTAGTGGTAAAGAACTGGCCTGCCAATGCAGGAGATGTAAGAGAAGCAGGTTTGATCCCTGGGTTGGGGAGATTCCCCTGAAGAAGGAAATGGCAACCTGCTCCAGTATTCTTGCCTGGAGAAGCCCACGGACAGAGGAGCCTCGTGGGCTACAGTCCACAGAGGGTCGCAAAGACTCGGACATGACTGAAGCGGCTTAGCACGCACACAAGACACTGAAGGGATATATCCATCCACCACAATTATTCTAGATTTTTTTTGTTCATGGGGAAGATATTCCCAGGTATCTGTATTGGTTTCCGATGGCAGCTGTGTCAGCTCTGGGTTAGTTTCACGTGACACAGAATGGGGAGGAAAAAGTCATAGCAACAAATCCTGGATGGCTTAAGGCAACAGAACTGTAAGCCCTACAATTCTGGAAGCCATAAGTCCAAAACAAAGAGTTTCAGCAGGGCTGGTTCCTGCTATGAGCGATCTAGCAGAGGAACCTCTCTGACCTGTCCCAGCTTCTCACAGCGACTGGCCATCCTTGGGGTTCATCGTCTAGGCATCACTGTCTCCATCCTCATGTGACTTCCCTGTGTCTCTTCTTACAAGGATCCTGGTCATATAGGAATGCAAGTATCAGTGAAAGACTTGAAATTATTGAAGAATTCAACAATACCTTTCTACTATGTTAAAAAATGCTTTTTTAGGTGTAAGTTCTTTAAACCTGTTATTTGATTAGCATTTGTTATGATTGAAAGAATATGCAAGCATTTTTGTTTTTTTAATTAAGAACTCCAGGTTTGGGAGCTATTTTTTTTTTCTTTCTATTGTTTTAGTTAGTCACCACTTACTCTAGAATAAGGTAAGCATCCTCACCCCTTACCAACAACTTTACTGCCCCTGGGACAACTGATTCAGATCATACATAAGGTACCTACACCCTGCATGTAGTCTCAGATAAGCAGATTTCTTCACCTCTGCTGAGAGGTCTCAGGTATGACCTAAGGCAATTTTTTTCCTTACACCGTTAGCTTTTGGCATTTTCTGTTGCATTAGGCTGCCTCAAACATAAACTTAATTTTCCCCCCTGCCTCTTTTTATGCCTAATTTTTGTACTGAAGAAAGATCTGGGGACTCATTTTTCAAGTGAAAGTATAAATACTATTTTTATTTCTGGAAAAAAATCATCTTTAAATACAGGGAAAACATTTTCATTTCTTCCTGATACTTTCTGGCTTGTTTGTAGATGAACCTGGAAGGTACAGGGTCCCATATGAAACTTTCTCAAAGTGTGTGCAGTTTGTTCTTATTTTGATCATTATCACAATAGTTCAGTGGACTTAACTGACCTCTATTTAGTCATTAACTTGTTTTTGATGTGTATACCAATGATATAAATACCTTTAAAATGAATTATAATTTTGAATTTAGATTCTTCACCGCACTTAAAAATTCTTGCTCAGAAGTCCTATCTAAGTGAGTATTAAGTAGCATATACAGCCTGGAAAAACAACTCCAAATGCTTGAGTAAGAACACTATATTTACCTCACTGTCTTCTACAAATCCTATAGGAGTTAACAGAGGTTTTCAATCAAGGAACATTTATATAAATCAGCATCAGCCAAGAAAAATGTGTTCTATCCTTTAACTCAGTAGAGAGGGAGGTGGGAGGGAGGATTGGGATGGGGAATACATGTAAATCCATGGCTGATTCATGTCAATGTATGACAAAAACCACAAAAAAATAAAAAATAAAAATAAATGTAATTTAATCATTAGCTTTTGAAGTATTTAACGTCTAAATTGTCAAGTCATTGATTCTACATTTTCCTTTTAAAATGCTGTGCTATTTTGATATCAAAAATATTTTATAACATAAAATGTAATATCAATTCAAACAACTAATTCAGACATTAAGAACTTCCACTCTAAATTATCTGTAAAGTATATATACATTTGGAAATGTTTGCTAGTGTTTTTTATTAATCATGTGATATCTAGTATTCTGTCAGTTGAGAGTTACAGTTATGAAAAAAAATTGAAAATATAAAAAAAGATTGAGGAATTTAAGGTTAGTTCCTAGATACCTGATGCTATATCAACAAACTAACAAATACTGATCTATATTTGTCTAAATTTAAGCTTCTTTATTTTGACTCGGGGTTTAAACTATAATAAGAGATGCTTATCTGGTAAAATAATTTATATTGTTGTCTATAATTCCAGTCTCAGCATATAATCTCACATACACACATAGCCGAAGTTGACAACAATTACAACTTTTTTTTATCAATTCTATTTATAATGTTGAATTTTCAACTCCATTTTAAGGGCAAGCCAGAACTGGAGAAATAAGGGCATTAGATTACTTTTTCTGCTCTTTAAAATTAAATAGAGCTGGAAATTTTATTCTATTTTATACTTGTTTTTAATCAATAAAATGCTTAACATTTCAATCAAATTTACTTTACTTTTGCTCTGACTGTATTAGAATTGTTCTATAAGGTAATCTTTTGTTACCATTAAAATTTTAATTGGAAGAAAATATAAATAGAAGAAATCGTAAAATAAAAATGTGCATCTTGAGAAATTAGTACATAGAGAACACCATTATCACACCACCCAAGTCAAGAAGTAGATATAGCTTTCATTCCAACAGTATAGCTCCTGCTATTGAATACATCCATTAAATTACAGTCACTTCCCTAATCTTTCTAGAAATCCCTTCCTTGCTTTTATCACTATGTCTCCTTAACCATTCATTTTATCTGTTTTGAACTTTATATAAATAGGAATACAACTGTATATGTTCACTTTTATGGATCTCTTAACTAATAACTTTTAAGTGAAAATACAAATTGGTATAGATAGTCATACAAGAAAATTATCTTCAAGGTCAATGATGTTAAATTAAAAAGAATACAGGACTTTTTCCACTAGTTACTGGAAGACATATCCATAGTCTTCATCTGTGGCCATGAGTGTTTTCTCTTGAACCTTTAACTGCCTGGTGAGACAGCTGAAATATATATGACTACATTGAATCTTAATTTGGCCAATCAAGAGCAAGGCTGATTTCTACAATAAAAAGGCTAGAAGCTTTCTTAACATAACTGAATAGTTCTGGGAGCAGTTAAAACAAAAGCTTATGTTAAAACACAAGTGTACCTGTAAAGACAACAAATTCTGTAGTTCGTTTTTAGAGTCTTAAGGAAAATCACCTATTTCATTTGGACATCTAGAGATCAATCATAGATCGAAGAACAGGGTAAGCCCTCAAAGTTATATTTCTTATCTGGCCTGAGGAGAATTTCATTCAAATGGATTTAGATTCACAATTTTATAACTAAAGAAGCTTTTCAGTTAATGAAGTAACATTGGCTCCTACAGTTCTGTCAGATGCTATGTTTCTTTGCTGTTCTGACAACTCCATTTTTAGGGCTGAAAAAAAAAGAAAGGGCACCAGTGTTCAAGAACTGTGGAAATAATACTGAAATCTAGACACAGATGGAAATGAACTTTAGTGAAACACTTGGTGAAAGACTTGATAAGATAATGTACCCTGTAAGAACTGAGTTGATGAAGCCTCTCTTTTTTCATTTTCAAAATAGGTTTCTTTTTCTGCAACAATTGGCCTATCATAAAAAGTTTTGATTACTTTCCTGTGTAAAAGGAGTTTTTGTCTTTTTTCTAAGTATCTCTATTTCAGTTGTTTCACTGACCTTTACCATTAAGCAGAAATTTCTAGAGTCTGCATAGATGAGCTAAAACTGTTTTTAAGTCAGAAAAGAGACAATGGAAGATAATTATACCTTACTCTGAAAATGTCGAATGCAGGCAAGGTATTTTCAAGCGGTGTATTTCTATTCCTAAAATGAAATACATTTGAGGATGAGCCTTAGGATGAGTCTGTAAATATGTAAGTTACAAGGACATACACTGGTTGCCAGGAACTTATCATTGTGACATTTCTCTATTTAGAAGTAGGACATCAGATAACAATGGTATTGTTACTGTGATGGACAACATATGTGTGCATATGCAACTCTAAACAAAACAATTAGTCACTAGGAAATAAAGATCTCTTTTTCCATACATATTAGGTAAAAATTTCACCTGCACATTTCACCAGACCTAGCTATTTTTAATGAGAAACTGATATAAAACTTAGTATTTTACACACCATTAGTTTTGCTATATATGTTTAGGCACCTCTTGGGTATTTTTTCTGGTAGATGTGTTTTATACAGTTTTTAATCCTAAAATCAAACTGACAGAATTGACAAGTAGCTTCTCTAATCCCTCATCAGAAAGCCACACCACATGAAGAATCTTAACACACCTCAAGATGCCCTCCCCTAATTGAGAAAAAATGGAGGAAGAGAAGAGACTCAGTCTTGGTGCAAAGACTGAGAGTCTCTTTCCAAACAAGCCCTTGCTCACCAGCGCCAAAGATGTGAACACTCGGAAGTCGAAAGAAGAGCTGGACACACATCTTGTGTCTTTGAGGGAGAAAAAGTGAGAAACAGCCGAGGAGAATAACCATCCAGAACTAACGGCGTCCTCAACAAGCAATGGCAGAAAGGAGAGGGGAAATATCCTTAGGGAAGAAATTATTTTAGCTCTAAAATACTTCACAAGCCAAGAAACAAGCCAGATAGCTACTCAACTCATCTCAGTACAGAAAAAAAAAAAAAATTCTGTATTAGGTATACTCCTATAGAACTTAACATGTAGATTAAAAGCCAAGTGTATGAACTCATCTCCCAGTTAGGATTCTAGAAGGTGGTGCAGGCAGCCTCAGGTGGGAGACAAGGGAGACGAAATGGAATTCACACATTCTCTTCATTAGTTACTTAGCAACGTGTATGGAGTACTACTCAGTGCCAAGAACGACTTTATTTGTGGTGGTTGTTGTTCATTCAATAAACGGTGTCTGACTCTTTGCCACCCCATGGACTGTAGCCCGCCAGGCTCCTCTGTCCATGGGATTCCCAGGCAAGATACTGGAGTGGGTTGCCATTTCCCCCTCCAGGGGATCTGCCCAAACTAGGGATTGAACCCTCGTCTCTGGCATTGGCAGGCGGATTCTTTACCGCTGAGCCACCAGGGTGGCAGAGAACTATTTTAAGTACTTTGCAAGTAAGAACTCATTGAATCCACGTTGCCAACCTATATTCTGGCTACTACCACCTGACATATCTTACAGCCGAGAAACCGGAGGCACACAGAACAAAAGCTCCCCCAGATCACAACGCTAGTACGTGGCAGAAATAGGATTTAAATTCAGGCACTGTGGCTCCACCATCCGCAGTCTTAACCTTTGCCCTGCTCCTTCTACACCGTCACTTGGTTAGATGTATCACGTTTACCTTTACTTGATCCTGGAGAAGGAAATGGCAACCCACTCCAGTATTCTTGCCAAGAGAATCCCGTGGACAGAGGAGCCTGTTGGGCTGCTGTCCATAGGGTCGCACAGAGTTGGACACGACTGAAGTGACTTAGCATGCATAGCATGATCCTTTAAGAACAAACAGACAAAAAAGAAAAGCTCATGGAGAATGCTTTTAACTAATTTTTCTTGCTTTGTTATCATAAAGCACCCACCCACATACAGCTGGTATGTGAATTGCAGAAAGTAGCATGGCTAGAAAATAAAGCTAGACTTTTTATCTAGTGAGTTAGGATGCTTCCTATCATGTAGACCTAACTGTTTAACTTCAGTGTCTTATAAAGAAAACTTTTCCACATTTGAAAACAAGTTATTTTCTTAAAAATATAGAAGAAAAGCTTTCTGGAGTAAAAAAAATAGTAATATACATTAAAATAAACCTGAAAAAATAAATACCACAAGTAAATGCACATATAATTATTGACAGATATCACCTCAAAATAATAGATGCAAATTTACCACATATTAGCAAACAGAATTTAGCTGTACACTGAAATAATATGATAGACACAGAAGGCTTATTCAAGGAACACATGTATAGTTCAATTTAAAAATGTTAGACTCCACTGAGATTTGAGGCATAAAAGCATAATAATCCACATGACAAATTCTCCTGTCTCCAGAAAATTGATCAAGTTCATAATTTGGGGAGGGAAGGAATTTAAAAACCTAGGAATAGGGCAGAACTCTGATAGCTGAATAAAAATGTATAAATATAAAAACATTTTCCATAAAATGCAAATATTTTCTATAAAATCAATTAGAGAAAGAAACCTCTGTAATGCCAAGCAGACACCTAAAAATATTTTTTAAGGATGAGAAAACAGAAACTGCCCACCTAAAAGTTAAAACACATGTTCAGCTTCCCAAGAAACCAAGGGCGATGCAAACTAAAACCCCTGTAAATGCTATTGCTCATCTGCTAGTTTGACAAAAATTTAAAACATCAGTTCATACAAAATTTTGTTGAAGATATGGAAAATCTTAAACACTTACCCACTGCCGCCAGAGTTGGAGAGATGAATATGATCGATTTGAAAAGCATTTTTGGCAACACCCTGCAAAGCTGACCCTTATCTCAGCAGCTCCCACAGGGGTGCACGCGGGAATCATCTGGGGTCTTTATAAACTTGTAATTTGTGGCTCTACCTCCAGCAAATCTGACTTAATTGATGAGACCTGGGCGTTGGGAGCTTTGGATGCTGCTGCTGCTGCTAAGTCGCTGCAGTTGTGTCCGACTCTGTGCGACCCCATAGACGGCAGCCCACCAGGCTCCCCATCCCTGATTCTCCAGGCAAGAACACTGGAGTGGGTTGCCATTTCCTTCTCCAATGCATGAAAGTGAAAAGTGAAAGTGAAGTCGCTCAGTCGTGTCTGACTCTTAGCGACCCCATGGACTGCAGCCCACCAGGCTCCTCCATCATGGGATTCTCCAGGCAAGAGTACTGGAGTGGGGTGCCATTGCCTTCTCCATTGGACACTCCTAGGTGATTCTAAAACACAGTGTTCTTTGGGAAGCTCTGCCCAGTTCCCTCTAATGCAGGACCTACACTATGGAGCATGTAGCTAGAGAATCTCTCACACGTGTGTACCAGGATAGTTACAAGAGCGTTAATAGTAAAAATGGTCATAATAGCAAAATACTGCAAACAGAATGTACATCAGTCTTTAGAATGGATACATCATAGAAAAAAAAAAGAAATAAAACCTCATTCTCAGATGCCTCGATTCTAAGAAGCATACTATGGAGTGAAGGAAGTCTGTCTTAGATGATAAAGTGTGATTTCCAGTCATACGGTGTCTAAGGTACACAACACTTGATAGAGTTTTAATTAGGGAGGCATAGTTGGATGAGGAAGGAAATAGAGGATGTAAGGCAGGATAGGTTTCAAGACGGTGGTTGATTTCAAGGAGAGAAAAGGAGTAATCTGGGAGTGGATACTGGAACCGGTATTTAATCTCCTAAGCTTTGACTTGGTTGTATGTGTTGTTCAGTTGCTAAGTCATGACCGACTCTTTTGACTCCATGAACTATAACCCATCAGGCTCCTCTGTCCACGGATTTCCCAGGCAAGAATACTGGAGTGGGCTGCCATCTCCTTCTCCAGAGGATCTTCCTGGACCAGGGATCGAACCAGTGTCCCCTTGGCAGGTGGATTCCTTACCATTGATCCACCAGGGAAGCCCTGGTGTTGTAAGTACACAGCTGCTTATTTTACTGTAGCTCTTTACCTTTATTTCATGTTTCATGCACTTTTATATATTAGCTGTATTTCAAAATAATTTAAAAGTAAGTTAACGTACAGATTTTAAACAGGAGAGTGGATAATAGATTGTTCACATAGTGACCATCACTCAGGCTATTGAGAGAAGAATGTGTGGGTGATGTGTCAAGTGTGAATACACATAATGAATAGAGTCTGTTGCAAAAGCTGATAAGGAATCGTGTCATTTGGGCAATTACAGCAAGGTCTGAGAGTCAAAGATGGATTAGGAGGTACTCAAGATTCAGTGATTCAGAAAATGGAGCCGAAGGGGATGGGCAGGGAGGGGAAATGGAAAGTCAAGGCATCTTTTGGTTTCTAGGTTGGATCACAAGGACACCGAGGTATGCTCTTGTGGGCACGATCAGTTGGACCCGAGACTCCTCACCTACATGCAGGTGTGCAAAGAGAGATGTAAAAGCCGGGTTTCAGGAGGAAGGGCAGAGTGTGGGCATTTTTCAGGGTCATCAGTGAGCAGATACTAAATGGACTTGTGGCTGAAAAAGAGATTTCATAGGACACTATAAAGTGAGAAGACAAATTCCCAGGAAGTAAACACAGAAGTTTGGGTAAAGAACACTGAGACGGTATGTTAGAGAATTGAAAAGAAATAAGCCCAGCGACGTGTTTGGATAATGAGAAGACAATAAACACTGCCATATGTCACCAGAAATCACTTTTACTTACTACATACTAAGTTGGTTTTAAAAAATTAAATCCTATGTTATCCTGAGGCTGATAAAAACCAGTGGTTTAAAAAGGAGAAGCATTTCATCACACTATCTTTTTTAAAAAATCAGAACCCCATAACTGGCAATTTAAAATGAAAATCTATAAATTCTTTTTATCACTGTATAAAACTATGGATCAACTATTCCTCTACTAGTCAAGAATTTTAAGGAAATGAGAAAACATAGTGATCGCAGGGCACTTTCTTGAGTCCTGTAAGTTTGGGCAAGTATCAACAGATATTTTAACTTTATAGTATTTCCACGGCACATTTATTAAGTTATGGGATTTTACTGAAAGCCCTAAAATTTCAACATATCTAGTCTGTCACTGACTTTGTGGAATAAAAGCAGGACAGCTATATTTGTCTTCCTTTCAAACAAGAATTCCTGAAGTACTTGAGAGTGAAATGGAGGTTGCCTGAAGAATCAGAGAAAAAGAATAATTAGAAAAATGAACCATCAACTAACATGATAATGTTGTTTTCTGCCAGTCATTTCTTCTTTAAAAATGCAAACCTTTCTGTAAATGGTCATATTTCCATATTACAAGTAGGACTGAGAGGTTCATGTGATTTAAGCAATTTTTTGAAGGTCATAGACTTATATATGGCTAGTAAGAGCTGAATCCATGGTGCTCTAACTCTATAAATTTATGACAAATTAAAGCAAGATAATGTTTTTGAAAGCAGAACTGATCTAAATATTCATTATATGGAAAATTCCACTGTTTTTTAACATTTTCATCTAGTAGCCTTAAACTCAATTTTCGTTTTTGTGTTCACACTGGTTTCTTTGGTGAAGTAATTTGTGTGGCTTATCCAAAAGCTGTCTACCATTTTATTCATAGAATGAGTATGAATTCCTTTGTGTAGTATTTTCCATTATTCATTCATGATATTAGAGCTTACTCTGTACAAACAATGAATCACGGATTTCAATTTTGAAACATTATTAATCATTAATGGGATCTAAATCTGTCTACTTTATGGGCACGCACAGATTTTTACAAGATAGAAATGTTACATGCAGCAAAAATAAGCAAAATAAATCTAACATTAAGAGGAACATAAAATATGTTCTTTATTCCTCAGAAATTATATCAGGTTTCAATTATTATGATTGTTTTTCTAATCGGTGTTATTTACAACAACATCAAATTTACATATTTATTTTCTAAATAGTAGAACCTCATCTCTTTACTAAGGACATTCGACCCCTTTGAAAGAAGCTCAAATCTTCTTTCATAATCTTTTCTCCCATTAATTGCCTTGTTTATTTTATGCTCAAGACACCTTGGACCCTTGTGCAACAACATTTTGTGAGGTTTTTTCATGCCAGTTATCACTTGGACTCAAATGAGTGATTAAACCACAACCATCACTACTCTGAACCATCTCATATCTAAAGTCCTCCTCTCTTCCCCTCAATGTCATTTTTGCCTAACAAATTCTTGTATCTGTTCTTCCCCATGCAACACACACATGCAGCCTCCCTTGAAACACCTCCTTCAAATTTCTATGACCCCACCATTTTGCTTGACTTAAACACTCTTTGCCCAGGACTTGTAAATAAACATATGAAAGATGTTCAAACTCAGTATCAAGTGAATCAATAACAAAGTACCACCATGCAGCCAAAACACAGAATGTATGTGTCAACTAGGGCTTGGGGTAGCCAGAAATCACATGCCTTGCTGTTGAAATGGATGTTATTATTTCCATTTTAGGAAGCCATCTGCAATATTTACTGAATCGGAACTAACATATACCCTGTGACTCAGCACTGTACTCCTGGCTATATGGGCACAGAAATACATATTATATGTGCCAACAGACATACGTGAATGAGACTACAAGCACAAAACTCACCGCCAATGCCCAGCAAAATAGAAAGGGCGAATACATTTTGCTATATTCATAAAATGAAAAATAACAATAAAAATGAAACTAGAAACTGCTACAATATGATGTCTCAAGAAGCATCCAGTTAAGATGACAGAGATGAAAGACACAGATGTGACATATACAAAAATTAAAAATCTGCAAAATTCATCTCTGATGTTAGAAATCAGGATAGTGGATTCTCTTCTGGAGAGGAGAAAGAATGAAGGTATGAGAGATGGTCTATAGTGCTGAAAATATTCCATTCCTTGATCCAGATGTTATTTTGTGGTTAAAATTCTTTAAGCGGTACAACCATGATGCCTGCTCTGTATCTATCTATATACAGCCTATTTCCAAAAAAATAGATTATTAAAACAAGACACTATAAAGTGCTTGGCATTCAGATTCTCAGAGGAATATAGAATTGGTCTCCCGGATTTATACATAAAATTGTTTTCAAAATTCTTATTAAATCAACTAACTGTAAAAACAATCAAACTAATGGTATAATTAAGTCACAGGTACACAGGAAAAAAGCCATAGTTGCAGTATGTAAACCTCTATGACTTCAAAAATATTATTTATTCCAATTATATGAATGTAGGTTCACAACATCAAACTGTATAGTTGTTATGTGGGAAAAACATGTATGTAATACTCTTTTGGTATATTTCACTAAATTTCTATGGATTTATTCTCAGTTATAATGAATCGAGGTTTTGCTAAGTGGAATTTGATTTTTTAAAATGTTGTTTATATTAAGAATGAAGTTGACCTGTCAATATTTCACCCGTTAATCTTCCTTTGACAAGAAAAAGTCCGCAATTTCAGTGTAAGTATTCTTTTCCTATGTATTTTCCCTGAGTTTGAGAAATGAGGGTATTACTACAAATTTATAAAACTACATTAAAACAGAAGGGGAATACATAAACTCAAGTGTTAACAATGCCACTGTGTAGGATATTACATTGAACCCATTCACAACATTTCACATTATCAGGGACTGACTGACAGGAAGGAATAATTGTCTGTATTTTAGTCTTTGAACAGTGAATTTACCAAATATAATATAATTTTACCATGGGTAAGTACTGGAGACAAATTGTCATTATGCTTCCTACCAGCCCTTGTTGCTTTTTAATCACCAAGTCATATCTGACTCTTTTTGTGACCCCATTGACTGTAGCTTGCTAGGCTCCTCTGTCCATGTGATTGTCCAGGCAAGAATCCTGGAGTGGGCTGCCATTTCTTTCTCCAACCTACCAGCTCTAGGATTCATTAAATGTGGTACGCACTAATATTTCTTTGTTTAGCTTCTAGATAATAACTTCTGACTCTAAAAGCCTGTACTGTAGGGTGTGTAGCCTGTAATGCAGCATGCACCCTGAGGTAGAGATCACCCCTCAATTTTACATGCCTGAAAATTTTTACGTAAGGGATGATATAATTCTATATGATTACATAACTGGAATACTGAAATTTTAGCTTGAATTACAATTGTCTTTTGTCTGCATATTTTGTTTTCAAGTAAAACCAATAGCACACTCTGCATAATAGCAATTCCCTTAACTTGGTGTTAACATTTACATTCAGTTCAGTTCAGTTCAGTTGCTCAGTCGTTTGTGACTCTTTGCAACCACATGGACTGCAGCACACCAGGCCTCCCTGTCCACTGCCAACTCCCGGAGTTTACTCAAACTCATGTCCATTGAGTCAGTGATGCCATCCAAACATCTCACCCTCTGTCATCCACTTCTCCTGCCTTCAATCTTTCCCAGCATCAGGGTCTTAGCATCAGGTGTCCAAAGTATTGGAGTTTCAGCTTCAGCATCAGTCCTTCCAATGAATATTCAGGGCTGATTTCCTTTAGGATGGACTGATTGGATCTCCTTGCAGTCCAAGAGACTCTCAGTAGCCTTCTCCAACACCACAGTTCAAAAGCATCAAGTCTTCAGCGCTCAGCTTTCTTTATAGTCCAACTCTCACATCCATACGTGACTACTGAAAAAACCATAGCTTTGACTAGATGGACCTTTGTTGGCAAAGTAATGTCTCTGCTTTTTAATATGCTGTCTAGGTTGGTCATAACTTTTCTTCCAAGGAGCAAGCATCTTTTAATTTCATGACTGCAGTCACCATCTGCAATGATTTTGGAGCCCGCCAAAATAAAGTCTGTCACTGTTTCCACTGTTTCCCCATCTATTTGCCACAAAGTGATGGGACCAGATGCCATGATCTTAGTTTTCTAAATGCTGAGCTTTAAGTCAACTTTTTCACTCTCCTCTTTCACTTTCATCAAGAGGCTCTTTAGCTCTTCTTCACTTTCTGCCAAAAGGATGGTATCATCTGCATACCTGAGGTTATTGATATTTCTCTGGGCAATCTTGATTCCAGCTTTTGCTTCATCCAGCCCAGCATTTCTCATAATGTACTCTGCATATAAGTTAAATAAGCAGGGTGACAATATACAGCCTTGACATACTCCTTTCCCGATTTGGAACCAGTCTGTTGTTCCATGTCCAGTTCTAACTGTTGCTTCCTGACCTGCATACAGGTTTCTCAAGAGGCAGGTCAGGTGGTCTTGGTATTCCCATCTCTTTCAGAACTTCCCACAGTTTGTTGTGATCCACACAGTCAAAGGCTTTGGCATAATCAATAAAGCAGAAGTAGATGTTTTTCTGGAACTCTCTTGCTTTCTCGATGATCCAATGGATGTTGGCAAATTGATCTCTGGTTCCTCTGCCTTTTCTAAATCCAGCTTGAACATCTGGAAGTTCATGGTTCACATACTGTTGAAGCCTGGCTTGGAGAATTTTGAGCATTACTTTGATAGTGTGTGAGATGAGTGCAATTGTGCGGTAGTTTGAGCATTCTTTGGCATTGCCTTTCTGTGAGATTGGAATGAAAACTGACCTTTTCCAGTCCTGTGGCCACTGCTGAGTTTCCAAATTTGATGGCATTAATTACAATATTTAATTACACTAGGTATGTACATTAATTACAAAATGTAATTAGTTACATTAAACCTTAGGAATTCTGAACTTTTACTGAGAAACTTCAAAAATATGTTTTTCTGAAAATCTTCCTAATGATGTGTAATCCTCAAAACTGATAATTTCATAATAATAATATCCAGCATGAGAGTGTTATTGTCTCTTGTGTTCAGTCACTAAGTTGTGTCTGACTCTTTGGAACTCCGTGGACCGCTGCATGCCAGACTCCTCTGTCCTTCACTGCCTCCCGGAGTTTGCTCAAACCCATGTTCATTGAGTAAGTGATGCCATCCAACCATCTCATCTCTCTCATCCCCTTCTCCTCCTGCCCTCAATCTTTCCCAGCATCAGGGTCTTTTCCAAAGAGTCAGTTCTTCACATCAGGTGGCCAAAGTATTGGAGGTTTAGCTTCAGCATCAGTCCTTCCAAAGAATATTCAGGACTGATTTCCCTTAGGATGGACTGGTTGGATCTCCTTGCAGTCAAGGGACTCTCAAGATTCTTCTCCAGCACCACAGTTCAAAAGCATCAATTCTTCAGCCCTCAGTCTTCTTTATGGTCCAACTCTCACATCTGTACATGACTACTAGAAAAACCCTTATCTACTATTTTATATTATTATTTAACCCTTGCAAATTTGTTTCAGACTACTAGAGAAGCAGATCACTTTAGCTGCTTCTATCTGAATTTCATTTGTTACTAAGTAAATCTTCACTCTCCCTGAGAGTCACCTGCTCTGGCTGTAACACAGAAGACACACCACATTTACTCCATAGAAGAAAGATTATGTTATTCTCTATTGCTGCCATAATAAATGACCACAGTAACAAATGACCGCAAGCTTAGCATCTCAAAAAAATATTCAGCACAGTTCTGAAGGTCAGAAGTTCAACGGGTCTCACTGGGCTAAATCAAGGTATTTGGCAAGGCTGTGTTCCTTCCTGAAGGTTCCAGGGAGAATCCTTTTTCTTATCTTTTCCAACTTCTAGAGGCTGCTCACACTCCTTGGCTTGTGGCTCTCCTTATTCATCTGCAAAGCCAGTAATGTTTCATCTATATGATCTCACTTCATTATATCTCTTTTTGACTACAGCTGAGAAAAGATCTCTGCTTTTGAAGGATTCACCTGATTCAATTTGACCCACCCAGATAATCCAGGGTACACCCCATCAATTCTTTTACATTGATCCCATCAACAAAGTCCCTTTGGCAGGTAAGGTGAAACAGTCACTTATCATGGAGGTTAGAAGGTAGGCGATTTGGGGGTAGAGGGTAAGACACTATTCTGCCTATTATAATAAGGATGCCTTATAATGGGTTATTTTAGGATCAGAGTTTTTTGAAGATGAACAAATTGATTCGGCAAATGTTTTGAAACACGCATTGGATGGCAGGACCTAGGGAATCACAAGGAGTCAGAGATGATGACCAGTCCTCTCTTAACTTGGCGCACATTGAAGAGTTATCCAGCATGTAACTGGTGTGACTATTTGGTGGAAAGGAAAGGCCCTGAGGGTTTCCACTGGTTAGTATGTGTTCATGGATTGTGATTTATTTTGCTCGCCTCCCATAATGTAAATTATTTTCCTATATGTGGGTATTTGACTTCAGGCAGACTATTGGTGGAAGGGTTTCCCACCTCCTGTTATGGACCTTAACTTGTCTCTACATCCTGGTGGCCAGGCTGGGCCCATATAACCTTCACCCTGCCAGTCACATGTGTTCACGGGTAGTGCCCCTGGGGCCACATGCCAGCATCAGTGTCCTTAGATGCTTCCTAGAGCATGAGTTGAATGTGGTTTCTGTAGCCAAGTTTCCCTTGTTTTTGTTTTTCTCTCCCCTACTTTCTTAGAATAGCTTGTCAGCTTTATGGTGCTTCTGTGAGATTCTGATATGCTTCATAAATTTCATCTCTGCTTACAGTATCCAAAAATAAGGATCTGATATTTACAACCAAGAATGCATAGGTCACTCTGTTTATTCTTAACCCCAAATCAAGGAAGTAAATAATTTATCAAGAAAAAAAAAAGACTTGAATCTACTAACATACTATAACCAATCTTGGTTATAGATTCCATTATGTACATAATCAAAATCTGGGAAGGAAATTTTCTGTACAGAATGAGAATTGAAAAACAGCTAGGATTTGGAAGTCATGTGTGCATTTTTTTTAAAGCTAAGAAAGAATTCAGATATTAAGTCACTTTGTATCATGGAGCATGTAATGAAAGGAAAGGATGTACACTGGTTTCACTTTCCTATCTCTTGATGAAAGTAACTCTATATGAGTCAGATTGCCATATTTTGGGCAGCCAAAGGAATGGAGTCACTGATAATATTGATTTTCTTAGCACAGGAGAGCACAAAAAGCTCTCTTGGTGAGGAAAATTTATGTAATAGAGTTTTCAAATATTGTTCTAGAAAGGCATGATAGAAGGATGCTCTTTTTGTTCACTTGCTCTAAAAAAGGCTCCCCCGACCTCCATATAGCTGACTGTCTGAGCCTACCTCACTGCCGCTCCAACCTGGTGAATTCCCTCTCACACCAGGTCTCTTGCTCCACAAAATACTCTGTAAGCAAAATGATGGGAAAGTGGGTTGGGAAAGGAAGTCGTACCATGTTTGGAACTATAAAATATGACAAGTTGGGAAAAGAAAACTTCCTTCGTATGTTTACTTTGTGAATGCAAATGGGAACTACGTCCTCAGTTAGAGCCATCCACACTGGTCATATCGAAGTGACATGAGCTCCTCCTCAAGACTTTTAGATGTGCATCCAATGTCTGGATCCAAATGACAGAATAGCAAGCAGCCTGTGGGTCAAAATGTGGTCCTTCTCCTTGTGTATGCCAAGAGGCGAAGATAGAAGAAGGAAAGAGATGTGCAAAGGTGGAGAGGAATCCATTAGAAAAATTTCTGCGAAGGGAGTGATGTGGTTAGCATGGCAGTGAACAGGATCCAGCAAGGTGCACCTATGTGAGAGTAAAGGGCATGAGGGGGTTGGTTTAATAACCCAGAGGAGTTAGTATTTCAAACAGAGATGGGGTGGACAAGAACCTGGAAAGCATGCATTTTGGAACTGTGTGTTAAAAGAAGCATTCTATTTTAAAAGGTGGGAAGAAGGCAATTGACCATCATGTGGTCAATACTACAAATAGAAGTTGGCTTGTTTTCAATGAGTTGTCCCATTACCGTTTGATCATTAACCCATTTAAAAGCGGGTCGTTTGCTGCATCACAGCACAGTGACTCTCAAGCTGTCACCAGCTGCTTAATGAAAAGCAAGTTTCATTAGACCAGACATCCAGCCAGCCAGTTGAGACAGACTGAATTGAAATAGAGAATGAGGAGGGTAACCTGCCTTTAAAAAAAATAACTTGCCCTTGTTATTTTATCAGTTTAATAACACAGGAGTACCCCTCAGGTACATAATTTCTGTGAAGTCTCAGAATGGTCCAAGTGTCTTCTCAGAGAACCAACAAAACAGACCAGTTTCATGCCTCGTTTCCATGCCTAACAAATACAACAGTTTATGTTTTTCTCTTAGTAGAAACAAGGAGGTTTCAGTATGCTAGATACTAGCATACTGAATATAACTACTTCAAATAGTTATTGATGGCTAGCATGTCAGCAGGGCTATCCTTAGTTGCCTTTCTTTTAAGCTATATTAATCAGTTGCTCTTTAGGACTGAAAGCTTCCATCAGGGGCAGTTTTGTTAGGTTCTCATGACTGTGGAGATAATGTTTGAAAGCTGCTGTTTGCACATCAGGGAAGGCATTGACAGAAATCTGACTGGATTTAATACCTTCATCTGCTAAAGGACTGAACTGTACCTGATAGATCTGTGCTGCTTAAAACTAGCTCTGAAAAATGTGTCCAGCTTCCTCTCCACTTCTTTCTGCCCCAAGACTCGTGAGGTGGCGGTTAATATTAGAGACACCTCTTCTCAAAATAGATCAAGACAATGCATTCTCTGTTGGAGCTGCATTTTAAAGTGGAGCATAAGTGGACTTTGCAAAGGTGGTACTTTGTTCTTAAGCTTGTGAATTTCCGTTAGGTTTCAGGATCACTTTTCTTGAGGGTTATTTTAGTGGAAGGGTACATACTCTGACTTTCAGAAGACATGTAACCCAATATTGAAGTACTTAATAACTCAGAACTCATCAAAAAGAATCTATGATCTGCAGATCCACATGAAAATTGATATGTCACTTACCATCTTGGTATCTCTGTGTTGTTATGAAATTGCCTTTAGAGGGGAAAAAAGAGTGTCTTTTGTTCTAACCAAACCATTCAGCTACATTATTTAGTTATTTAGTTTGGAGTGATGTGAGTTCCTTTCATTATTGTTCCTTGATTAAACCAGACTTCAGATGTTCTATTGTGCCACCATTCCTTTAATGTTTTTACTATATACTGATGAGGTAAAATTTACAAGCTCTTATGTGCTTGTAAATTTTACCTCATCAGTATGTTCATTTTTAACCATTAGTCTTCATTTCTCTTTTAATTCTATATGCAATAAATTAAAGGACTCAAGAAATCTGATGTTACAGGTTATGCTGTCTTTCTATCTTAACATCTAAGTCATTCCAAGTTTATGAAATTTCCATTTAGGTAAGCTAAGGTGAATATGAAGATATTTCCTCTGATTCAATTTAGTCATTAGGAAAAAATATCCTCAGTTTTCAATAGATACACATAGGAATATGTAATTAGGTAAGCTACCTGAAATAATGAGATGATATTTGCAGACAGGCATGCATTTTTCTTGTCAGAAAGACCCAATTTTAGTAAGAGATCCAAGATTTAATTTATAATAAAATAACATGCAGATGTCCACACTAAGGAGAGAAAAAGAGACAATCTCACAGCTAGGAAAACTGTCGGCGTATTTGAATTCTAATTAAGAAAGGAAGCATGTGAGCTGGAAAAGAAGCCAAGCCAGGTGGGAGGGTGAGTGGCACCCAGCCCACACAGCACATTTCTATGTTAAGAATATGGCAACCATGGTCTGTCCTCTTCTAGTTATTGTCTATCAGATAAAGGGCTTGACATCATGGTGAGATGCACAAGAATATAAAGAAGGCCTGCTTACCTTTTTCAAAACACAATTTCACTTGTCAGAATACGAACATGACCTGGAAGAAGTCAGTGGTTTCTTTAAAGAGAGAGAGAGAGAGAGATCCACCGGGTTGTAATCTCAGAAGAGCCAAACCCAATGGTAATTCCACGGCAATTCCAAGGCTACAATCGCACGAAGGGCAGGCTTTGCCAATGAGACAGATGCTATCCTTGGAAGTCCTTTCTCCTTTTTTTGGGTAGCATCTGAGCCTTCTATGTTACCAAATGATGACAAATAAAAGACGATAGTATTTGTAATCTCCATGAACATTTAAACTGAGTCATGTACTACAAAAAATATGCATGAAAAGGTACACCTATACTGAAAGTCTACAGGTACATAATAAAAATATGTGCACATTAGTTTTCTCTTATTCCTCAAAAGCAAGTTCATTTGATGGACTGTACAGATGAAGTAGCATCATGACATTGTCTTTATCTCCTGTCCTTAGAGAAGATGATTTTTGGAATCTTACTGGGTGACATGTGGTAAGGGAGTTTGATATCTGTTCATTTAAATCAAATCCAGGGCTGTGTATTCCAAAACACACTGCAGGTCATAGGTAATGTCTGTAGAGCTTGTGTTCTGTAAGTGGTAATACTTTCTATAATGTCGATTTTTAATTTTCCTCTACTGACAGATTTAGAAGCATTTACTTCTCACTGTCCTCTTATTAAAGAGTTAAATGAGAGAAAAGAGAATATATTCAGTCCCCCCCCCAAACTCCTGCGTGCATATGTATCCATGTACATATTGATGTAAGAAAAAACATACAAGAATTCTGCCTGTCCACACCCATAAATTCAGAGAATCAAATGCAGAGTAAATAAAATGAAGTGTGTGTGTGTGTGGACATGCACTCACATGCCTATTTTTTCATGATGATACTGAAAGTGAGAGATTAAATTAAAACATCATTATAAGCAAATTATTGGGGGGAAATGGAAGTAAACACCAAATGAAAAAGCTAAGAAATTAAAATAATTGTTTCTGTAAAGTGAAACTTATTTTGTCAAAATGCATCAAAATTTAAGATTTTACAGAGATCAAGCATTCACTAGTTCACTCAGTTTATGAGACCGAGGATTCCAGGTGGAGATTACCTGAGTAGCTGTGACTCAGGCTGTCCCATGAGGTTGGAATCAAACTGCAGGTGTGAGCTACTGTCTCCAGACTCAGAGTTCTGCTCATGAACTTCAGCTTCCAAGCTCAGTTGTGAGGCTGTAACCCAGAGCTGGCATTCCTTGCCACAGGCATCTCTCCTGCAGATTGTGTGGGCTCCCCTGCATTCTGACTCAAGAGGGAGAACGAGAATGGAGACAATGTTCTCCAGATGACCTTCCCAGGAGGCACAGTGGTAAAGAAACTGCCTATCAATCCAGGAGATGCAGGAGATGTGGATTTGAACCCTGGGTCGGGAGGATCACCTGGAGAAGGAAATGGCAACCCATTCCAGTGTTCTCACCTGGAAAGTTCCATGGACAGAGGGCCCTGGTGGGCTACAGTCCAAGGAATCACAAAGAGTCAGACAGGACTGAGCTACTGAGCACATATCAAGGTGGAAGCCAACATCTACTTATAATCTAATCTCAGAAATAGCATGCTGTCCTTTCTGATATTTCTACTTAAAGAATAGTAAGTCTCTAAGTACCATCCATACTTCAGGACAGAGATTAAACTCCATCTCTTGAAGGGAAAAATATCAAATAATTTATTGATATCTTAAAACCCACCTCCAAGAGTACTTCATCTTCAACCTACTTCTTATTTTGACTACCAGAAATAGTACAAAATTGATGTACCTTGTATTTCGTTTTCATAGAAGTTATGTTATTAAAATATCTGTAACATTTAAATTGAGAATGGTACAGTAGAATGTACACAGTCTTTAAAATTAAGAATATCTGAAATTGAATCCCTATTCTTCCACTTGTTAAACATAATCATGGGCAAATTACTTACTTTG
Source organism: Cervus canadensis (assembly GCF_019320065.1). Taxonomy (NCBI): domain Eukaryota; kingdom Metazoa; phylum Chordata; class Mammalia; order Artiodactyla; family Cervidae; genus Cervus; species Cervus canadensis. The sequence goes on along the minus strand of NC_057408.1, from coordinate 24,350,205 downwards.
ATTTTTACTTCTGCAAATACAGGAAAATAATGACACTTGTGAAAATTAAGTAAGCATATAAATCTAAGGAAATTAAAATAACTACTAAGAAAAATTTCGATAAATATTAGTCAACATGATTACTTTTAAAGATTTTTTTTAATTTGTAAAAATCTCTTTATACTCATATCCCTTAAGGTAATTTTAGGATGACAATCAGTATAAATAATAAAGGATTCATTATACTATTGAGAGTTTACTTCAACAATAAATCCATATCTGCACATTGGTAAGTGGCAATAAAAATGAACTGGTGATTTTAGCTGACAAGAGCACTGAAACGCACAGCTAGGCAGGGAATGTGCCATATGCCGTGTTGCACCTGGACTCTTGTGTGGCTGCACCTTAATCACTCTCCTAACATCCTCAAAGCACCTGAATATTGGAAGACATAAGGGATTTTGCCTCCTTAGTGGTGCTTTTCCATCCTAAACTTGGTTGACATTTACTCATCTTCAGTTGTAAATATGAAGATGCAACTATATAACTCTTCTCTAAGAAGTACTTACTCTGGTGCATTTTATATGTTCTTCCTTGATTGGCATCAACTTGGGTCAGGAATTCTGTTACCTGAGTTTTCGCAACCCCTTCCAAGCAATTATTTAATATGTAAACTTTCGGTATGAAGGTAATTAAAATAGAATAAAACTCTTTAATTCCTTAATTGTTCTCCACGCTACAGCATCCTGTGAAGACCTCTTTCTAATCTTTGGATTCCAAGATTTAATATGCGAAAAGAAGTCCTTAAGCAGAATTAATCTGAACAAATATCCTTTAAAATATTTTTTCAGAATGCCTGAATTAATGGGACTTAGAAATTACCATTCTGTTATTTGATAGAAATCCCTGAGCAGGTTTGAGACAGAATCAGTATCTGCTTGAACCTCAATCTTCACCTCCTTAGATAGTGGACTGTGAGTGAAGAAAAAGGTAGATAAGCCAGGTTTTGTTTTGTGGTCCTGGGATGAACAAATGATGCCCTGCCTCTGGCTTAACTTACTGCTTATAAATCCTGCCATTTCCAATGTCTAGTTTGGGAGTCTAACTCCAGTGAGATTGAGAGTACAGGCTAACAGCACAAAAACAAACAAAAAACTGGTTCTAACTAAGGATTGCTTCTGGGAGGAAAGCCACCAAGAGGTCCTCTTTGACACAGCGGCAGGTGTGAACAAGGAAGATTCTGAGAAACTCAGAGGGGGCCCCACACGTGAAGAGTGAGATGCCTGAATCTCCTGAGTTAGGAGATGCTGTGCCTGCTCCGGGAACACACCACGCATTGCTGGGGTATCGACAGGGCCATAGGGATGGCTAGGAGACCTGCCCCCCACAACAGCCCTTCTGTCACTACAAGCAAAGGCAAAACCCAAACCCAAGCAGAAAGCAAAAGAGGAAGCCTTTCCTTCCTCCCCCCAGTCCTGCAGTCTCCCCAGAGGATTCCCCCCCATAGGCTGATGCTGACAAGGCAAAGGAAAGAAAAACAGTTTGTGGAATACAGGTCCTGTATCATAAAGTATAACAAAGAAGGGGGGATGTGGAGTCAAGAAGGAACAAATAACTGGTAAATCAATCAAGTCTGTACAGAAATGAACTGTCAACTTGACAATCGTGTGTTAGTGCTATAGCAACTCATCTTTGGTGGCCATGACTGTGGCAATATTTCATTGTTCCATATTTTTGTTATGTCAGTGTAGTATTTTATATTCCCTTAAACTTTACCTTCACCACCTACTTCTTTATATATTAAAATTTATTGAATAGCAAAAACTATGGTCTACAACCCCACAGTCTAAAACAGAGCACAAGACCCAATGACCATCAATGTCAATGACACAGAATTTCCTTATCACATTAATAATTGCAGTGCCATGACTTTCATTCTATATTGGGGGATGCAATATGCTTTCCCTGCTCTGACTGGTACAACGGAGCTAGAATTATGTAAAACTTCTTATTTACCTATTAGCTGCTTCTCTTTCCTATTGTCTGTAGGTCTTCCACTATATTATTCTTTTAATTTTTAAATGTATTTGGGTATAGTAGATTAACAATGTTGTGATAGTTTCAGGTCAACAGTGAAGGGACTCAGCCATACATACACATGTACCCATTCTCCCCGCAACACCCCTTCCCATCCAGGCTGCCACATAACATTAAGGAGAGTTCCATGTGTTCTACAGTAGGTCCTTGTTAGTGATCTATTTTAAATACAGCACTATGTACATGTCCATCCCAAACTCCCTGTCTCTGCCCTCCACCATCCTTCTCCATATGTTTGTTCTTTAATGTCAGTGAGTCTCTTTCTGTTCTGTAAGTTCATCTGTATCATTTCTTTTTAGATTCCCCATATGAGGGATGTCATACAAGAGGAATGAATAAAGAATATTTGGTATACTTATACAAAGAATATTACCCAGCCATTAAAAAGAATGAATCACAGAAAACTAATCAAACTGATCACATGGACTACAGCCTTGTCTAACTCAATGAAACTATGAGCCATGCCATGTAGGGCCACCCAAGACGGATGGGTCATGGTGGAGAGTTCTGACAAAACGTGGTCCACTGGAGAAGGGGATGGCAAACCCCATGCCTTGAGAACCCCATGAACAGTATGAAAAGGCAAAAAGATAGGACACTGAAAGATGAAATCCCCAGATCGGTAGGTGCCCAATATGCTACTGGAGCTCAGTGGAGAAATAACTCCAGAAAGAATGAAGAGATGGGACCAAAGCTAAAACAATGCCCAGTTTTAGATGTGATGGGTGATGGAAGTAAAATCCAATGCTGAAAAGAACAGTATTGTATAGGAACCTTGAATCTTAGGTCCATGAATCAAGGTAAATTGAAAGTGGTCAAACAGGAGATGGCAAGAGTGAACATCGAAATTTTATGTATCAGTAAACTAAAATGGACAGGAATGGGTGAATTTAACTCAGATGACCATTATATCTACTACTGTGGGCAAGAATCGCTTAGAAGAAGTGGAGTAGCCTTCAACCTCAAAAAAAGAGTCCAAAAGGCAGTACTTGGATGCAATTTCAAAAACAGCAGAATGATCTCTGTTCATTTCCAGGGCAAACCATTCAATATCACAGTAATGCAAGTCTATGCCCCAACCAGTAATGCTGAAGAAGCTGAAGCTGAATGTAGCTGAAGACCTACATGACCTTCTAACTAACGTCCAAAAAAGATGTCCTTTTCTTTATAGGGGACTGGAATGCAAAAGTAGGAAGCCAAGAGATATCTGGAGTAATAGGCAAATTTGGCCTTGGAGTACAGACTGAAGCAGGGCAAAGTCTAAAAGAGTTTACACAAGAGAACGCACTGGTCATAGCAAACACCCTCTTCCAACAACACAAGAGAAGACTCTACACATGGACATCACAAGATGGTCAATACTGAAATCAGATTGATTATATCCTTTGTAGTTAAAGATGGAGAAGCTCAATATAGTCAACAAAAATAAGCCTGGGAGCTGACTGTGGCTCAGATCATGAACTCCTTATTGTAAAATTCACACTTAAATTGAAGAAAGTAGGGAAAACCACTAGACCATTCTGGTATGACCTAAATGAAATCCTTTACAATTATACAGTGGAAGTGACAAATAGGTTCAAGGGATTAGATCAGATAGAGTGCCTGAAGAACTATGGACAGGGGTTTGTGACATTGTAAAGGAGGCAGGGATCAAGACCATCCCCAAGAAAAAGAAATGTAAAATGGCTGTCTGAAGAGGCCTTACAAATAGCTGAGAAATGAGGAGAAGCTAAAGGCAAAGGAGAAAATGAAAGATATACCTGTTTGAATGCAGAGTTCTAAAGAATAGCAAGGAGAGATAAGAAAGCCTTCCTCAACGATCAATGCAAAGAAATAGAGGAAAAAGAAATAGAATGGAAAAGACTAGAGATCTCTTCAAGAAAATTAGAGATACCAAGGGAACATTTCATACAAAGATGGGCTCAATAAAGGACAGAAATGGTAGGAACATAACAGAAGCAGAAGGTATTAAGAAGAGGTAGCAAGAATACACAGAAGAACTATACAAAAAAGATTTTCATGACCCAGATAACCATGATAATGTGATCACTTACTTAGAGCCAGACATCCTGGAATGTGAAGTCAAGTGGGCCTTAGGAAGCATCACTACTAACAAAGCTAGTGGAGGTGATGGAATTCCAGTGGAGCTATTTCAAATCCTAAAAGATGGTGCTGTGAAAGTGCTGCACTCTATATGCTAGCAAATTTGGAAAACTCAGCAGTGGCCACAGGACTGGAAAAGGTCAGTTTTCATTCCAATCCCACAGAAAGGCAATGCCAAAGAATGCTCAAACTACCGCATAATTGCACTCATCTCACACACTAGTAAAGTAATGCTCAAAATTCTCCAAGCCAAGCTTCAACAGTACATGAACCGTGAACTTCCAGATGTTCAAGCTGGATTTAGAAAAGGAAGAAGAACCAGAGATCAAATTGCCAACATCTGTTGGATCACTGAAAAAGAGAGTTCCAGAAAAATATCTATTTCTGCTTTATTGACTATGCCAAAGCTTTTGACTGTGTCGATCACAACAAACTGTGGAAAATTCTAAAAGAGATGGGAATAAATACCACACCACCTGACCTGCCTCCTGAGAAATCTGTAGCATGTCAAGAAGCAACAGTTAGAACTGGACATGGAACAACATACTGGTTCCAAATCGGGAAAGGAGTACATCTAGGCTGTATATTGTCACCCTTCTTATTTAACTTATATGCAGAGTACATCATGAGAAATGCTGGGCTGGAGGAAGCACAAGCTGGAATCAAGATTGCTGGGAGAAATATCAATAACCTCAGATATGCAGATGACACCACCCTTTTGGCAGAAAGCAAAGAAGAACTAAAGAACCTCTTGATGAAAGTGAAAGAGGAGAGTGAAAAGGTTGGCTTAAAACTCAACATTCAGAAAACTAAGATCATGGCATCCAGTCCCATCACTCTATGGCAAATAGATGGGGAAACAATGGAAACCAAGGCAGACTATTTTTTTGGGCTCCAAAATCACTGCAGGTGGTGACTGCAGCCATGAGATTAAAAGACACTTGCTCCTTGAAAGAAAAGTTATGACCAACCTAGACAGCATATTAAAAAGCAGAGACATTACTTGCCAACAAGAGTCCGTCTAGTTAATGCTATGGTTTTTCCAGCAGTCATGTATGTATGTGAGAGATGGACCATAAAGAAAACTGAGCGTCAAAGAATTGATGCTTTTGAACTGTGGTGTTGGAGAAGACTCTTGAGAGTCCCTTGGACTGCAAGGAGATCAAATCAGTCAGCACTAAAGGAAATCAGTCCTGAATATTCATTGGAAGGACTGATGCTAAAGTTGAAGCTCCAGTACTTTGGCCACCTGATGCGAAGAACTGACTCATTTAAAAAGACCCTGATGCTGGGAAAGATTGAAGGTGTGAGGAGAAGGGGATGACAGAGGATGAGATGGTTGGATGGCATCACCGACTTGATGGACACGAGTTTGAGCAAGCTCTGGGAGTTGGTGATGGACAGGGAGGCCTGGCGTGCTGCAATCCATGGGGTCACAAAGAGCTGGCCACGACCAAGCGACTGAACTGAGGCTCTTCTATCCATGGAATTCTCCAGGCAAGAATACTGGAGTGAGTAGCACTTAAAAGCTTCATCCTAATAAGTAAAATCATTTCTGATGGTGTTAAGAGCTGTAGAGAAGTTACAATAGGTAACAGGTTAGAATGAGAACAGTCAGAGGACAGGTAAGTTAATAGGATTTTGAAAGTTTTTAAGTACCAGGATAGTAAAGTTCAGATTTTAGTACAGGTATGAAAGAAAAGAAATTTAAAAAACTTAACACTGGCATACTAAGATAATCTTTTCAGGAAGGCTGGCTATGTGGGTCCACATGGTGATCTAGGGTGATGACACAAGGAAAGGTGCTGTGCATTCAGAAGGATTTCGTTTTGCAGTTTCATCCAAAAAAAAAAAGGCAAGCTGCGACTTATTCCCTCACACACTCTCACTCACCAACTTGTAATATCCATGAAAGCAGAGAGCATGACTGTCTTTGCTGAACTGGATGACAGTCAATACTCAATAAATACTATATTACCGAATTCCTCCCAAAAGAGAGAAAATGGATGACTCTCAGAACTTTTTTCAACTATAACTCCTAATTTTTATTTGTTTTCATATATTTTAATCTAAAATTTCAGTGTCCTAGAACTGCTACACACTTAGAAAGTTTTAAGAATAACTGTTAATAAAATGCAACATATGTCATTTCCATGAACTTAGGTGTTCCACATTATTAATTAAGGTTAGTTTCCCTTTTAATCAGAAACATTAAATCTATTTTTAATCCTTACTCCTTCTTCTGCTCTCACCCAGCTGAAAGTCTTTCTAAAACTGAAAGACTTAACCATTAAACGTGCCTGGGTACTTTTAAATTAAATTTTTAATTAAATTTTAAATTTAAATTTTAAATTTAAATTTAATTAAATTTTAAATTAAAAATGTTATCACAAAGAAGAAAGGGGAAGGAAATCAGCAACTGCCTTTGAAATACATGCATTATAAGGATCCAAGATAAACACTGGCCAGAACTTGAGGTGTATCATTTTTATTCAGAGTTTCCAACAGGTGTTTTTCTTTCAATTCCCTAATTTTTTCCTTTTTTTCAGACATAGAAGAAGAGAAAATTAATGCTGTGTATTCAAAGTTTCATGGTCTTGTTGCCTTGGAGGCTGAGCTCTGATGCCTGAGAATAAATTTCCACAGTAGCACCTGCAATTGATTTGTACCAGTTAAAATATTAATGGAAATGCAAACTAAAATGTTCATAAAGTTCTCTAGGACACTATTTGAAGACTTTGCTAGAGGTTTTAATTAAACACTATTAGCTATGATTTGTATTGACTTGTAGAAAACATTAAGTCCATTCTTTTATGTAATATTACTCTGAAAATCATCTCTATCCATTTTTTAAAAATGTATTACTATAAACCACATATAAATCCTGATAGATTGAATAGGTTTTTTAATTTAATAGGTTTAGGGTACCATTTTATCTATTTTAAGAATTAGAATAGGTTTATATATTTAAATTATGAACCAAATGAAGTTATTCATTCTTTACCTAGACATTTTCTGGGTAGCTATTACATGTTACTCACTAGGTATAAAAAGTACAAAAAGTACATGCTATGGAGTAGCTCACAGCCCAGAAGGGAAGACAGATTTACAAAATCTACACATATTATTTGCCTACACAGACACATACACACACACACACACACAATGACAACACAGAAGAGGAAGTGAAGGGTGGTGAAAGACAGCTTTAGAGATTGTATAGTTTTTGATTGTAAAAGGTTTGACATGTCTACTCTGGCATGACAGAATAAACAAAGCTTCATTTTAGAATTAATTTGCATCCATGAAAAAGCCCTTCGGTAGCTAATAAAGCACCTGGCCTATAACACATTCTGAACACATATCTGTTTAATGAATAAATGAAACAAACAACAATGGCAACAAAAACCAAGTTGAACTCTGATGTCTCTGTACTTGACCCTAGCTGTGTTGCATGAACCATCCGCGGAGTTGACTGGGCTGCCCCATAATAGGGAGACACATTCAGAAACTATGGGCTTTCTGATGGTTCAGATGGTAAAGAATTCACCTGCAACGCAGGAAACCCAGGTTCAATCCATGGGTCAGGAAGATCCCCTGTAGAAGGGAATGGCTACCCACTCCAGTTTTCCTGCCTGGAGAATTCCAGGGACAGAGGAGCCTGGTAGGCTGCAGTCCATGGGGACAGGAAGAATCAGACACAACTGAGCTCTTCCACTTCACTTAGAGATTAGACCACAACATTTACCACATCTTTTTTTTTTTTTTTTTTTAATTTTTTTATTAGTTGGGAGGCTAATTACTTCACAACATTTCAGTGGGTTTTTGTCATACATTGATATGAATCAGCCATAGAGTTACACGTATTCCCCATCCCGATCCCCCCTCCCACCTCCCTCTCCACCCGATTCCTCTGGGTCTTCCCAGTGCACCAGGCCCGAGCACTTGTCTCATGCATCCCACATGGGCTGGTGATCTGTTTCACCATAGATAATATACATGCTGTTCTTTCGAAACATCCCACCCTCACCTTCTCCCACAGGGCTCAAAAGTCTGTTCTGTACTTCTGTGTCTCTTTTTCTGTTTGCATATAGGGTTATCGTTACCATCTTTCTAAATTCCATATATATGTGTTAGTATGCTGTAACGTTCTTTATCTTTCTGGCTTACTTCACTCTGTATAAGGGGCTCCAGTTTCATCCATCTCATTAGGACTGGTTCAAATGAATTCTTTTTAATGGCTGAGTAATATTCCATGGTGTATATGTACCACAGCTTCCTTATCCATTCATCTGCTGATGGGCATCTATGTTGCTTCCATGTCCTGGCTATTATAAACAGTGCTGCGATGAACATTGGGGTGCATGTGTCTCTTTCAGATCTGGTTTCCTCAGTGTGTATGGCCAGAAGTGGGATTGCTGGGTCATATGGCAGTTCTATTTCCAGTTTTTTAAGAAATCTCCACACTGTTTTCCACAGCGGCTGTACTAGCTTGCATTCCCACCAACAGTGTAAGAGGGTTCCCTTTTCTCCACACCCTCTCCAGCATTTATTGCTTGTAGACTTTTGGATAGAAGCCATCCTGACTGGCGTGTAATGGTACCTCATTGTGGTTTTGATTTGCATTTCTCTGATAATGAGTGATGTTGAGCATCTTTTCATGTGTTTGTTAGCCATCTGTATGTCTTCTTTGGAGAAATGTCTGGTTAGTTCTTTGGCCCATTTTTTGATTGGGTCATTTATTTTTCTGGAATTGAGCTGCAGGAGTTGCTTGTATATTTTTGAGATTAATCCTTTGTCTGTTTCTTCATTTGCTATTATTTTCTCCCAATCTGAGGGCTGTCTTTTCACCTTACTTACAGTTTCTTTTGTAGTGCAAAAGCTTTTAAGTTTCATTAGATCCCATTTGTTTAGTTTTGCTTTTATTTCCAATATTCTGGGAGGTGGGTCATAGAGGATCTTGCTGTGATTTATGTCGGAGAGTGTTTTGCCTATGTTCTCCTCTAGGAGTTTTATAGTTTCTGGTCTTACATTTAGATCTTTAATCCATTTTGAGTTTATTTTTGTGTATGGTGTTAGAAAGTGTTCTAGTTTCATTCTTTTACAAGTGGTTGACCAGTTTTCCCAGCACCACTTGTTAAAGAGGTTGTCTTTTTCATTTGTATTATTCTCCTTGCCTCCTTTGTCCCCAAAGATAGGTGTCCAATAGGTTCGTGGATTATCTGGCTTCTATTCGTGTTCCATTGGTTCATATATTTCTGTCTTTTGTTGCCAGTTAACACACTGTTCTGGATGATGTGTGCTTGTAAGTAGAGTCTTGAGTCAGGGCAGCGTTGAATTCCTCCAGTTCACATTCTTCTTCTCAAGATTACTTTGGCCTATTCTGGAGGTTTTTTGTATTTCCATACCAAATTGTGAAATTCTTTGGTCTAGTTCTTTGTGGGAAAAATACCGTTGGTGGCTTTTTGTAGGGATTGCATTGAATCATAGATTGCTTGTAGAAAGCCATTTTAACAATATTGATTCCTTCCAATCCGATGACACCCCGGATTGTTTCTCCATCTGTTTGTGTCCTCTTTGATTCCTTTCATCAGTGTTTTATAGTTTTTTATGTATAGGTCTTTTGTTTCTTTAGGTAGATATACTCCTAAGTATTTTATTCTTTTTGTTGCAATGGTGAATGGTATTGTTTCCTTAATTTCTCTTTCTGTTTTTCATTGTTAGTATATAGGAATGCAAGGGATTTCTGTGTGTTAATTTTATATCCTGCAACTTTACTATATTCATTGATTAGTTCTAGTAATTTTCTGGTAGAGTCTTTAGGGTTTTCTATATAGAGGATCATGTCATCTGCAAACAGTGAGAGTTTCACTTCTTCTTTTCCTATCTGGATTCCTTTTACTTCTTTTTCTGCTCTGATTGCTGTGGCCAAAACTTCCAACACTATGTTGAACAGTAGTGGTGAGAGTGGGCACCCTTGTCTTGTTCCTGATTTCAGGGGAAATGCTTTCAATTTTTCACCATTGAGGGTGATTACCACATCTTTTTTTTTTTCCCCACAGCAACCTTAGACACTGAACTCAAGAATCCGAGAGTTGTGAGGGTGAAACATTATTTGAAAAGCATCTTAAATTCAAGCCACTTGAAAAAATAGGGAGTTGATTATGTGATACTTCTGGAGAATTTCAATACTTTAAAGCACAAAACTCTCTCACGAGTTTAATAAGATTATCTTTGGTGATCTGCCACTTGGGTGAAATGACACTGGTGAGGAAGTGTGGGGGAGGTGAGATGACTATATTAACTGAAGCCACGGACTATTTTTTGACTGTACAGACAGTAATTGAAGCTTCCTCCTTCTGAGCAAGAGGAGATCTTCAAAGAGTCAGATAATCCAATAGCGTACACAGTTGGAAGCATTTGCCTGAAACATGATTATATTCAAATAGTATTTTCGTCTATAAGTATGTGTTCTTAGCCATTTGGACTACTCAATGGCTTTTTGTTTTATTCTAGATTTGGGTGTTTAGTCTGTTAGTCACAGTTTCCATCTTTCTTTTAGATCAGAAGAGCAGACAAGATCTCTGTTTGAAGCTAAGTGCCCGAAGCACCTGTGATGGTTCCGTGGCAATGACTTATGAAGAAGAGTCATACTGAATCATAGAACGTATGTGAAAGTCTGTATGTGTGTGTGAGAGAGATTATTAATGCAGAAAAGCAGACATTAATTCTTGGGAAATTGATAAGGAATTTTCATGCTTAGTTTTATATGAAAATTTGAGTTCGAACTCCTAAGTAGGAAATACAGTTCAAGTGAATGTTATTTTCTTCAAACAAATCTTAATTGCAACCTAGAATCCCTCTATTACTTTTCTAAAAAATGTAAAAATTAAATGTATGATTTAAGAGGTAAATACTAAACTTAAAAATTCATGCCTAAGGTAAAAGCAACACTTCAGTGTGTTTTCAATCTGTTTTGAAGTGTTCAGGTGATACAAAAGTGGTCTCTAAGTATCCACCATATCCATACACATTCTAAGAGTGAATAACAGTTATGGGTGAATAGAAATACCTCTCAATTTTTCAACCATGAAAATAACATGAAATTTACATTGCCCTAAAAATAAATGTAAGCCATGCCAAGTGTGATTAAAAGGGATATTTTCAGATGGTGAGCCTTAAATGATTTTGTGATAGTCTGGAAGACAGATTATCCTATAATGGCTTATGCTGAAATTGACATCATTTTTTCCCTCTCCTTTCTCATTCTATACAAAGGTTTTACTAGTTGTCTGCTCTTATGATTAAAATCATTTAAAATCTCTGGATGAGCTGCCCTTTTGCCTGTGATTCCGTGTGGTCTATTATTATAATAACTATTATGCTGGCTACATAATACTGAAGAGATAAATATTCACAAAGCTCATTCCATAGCAAATGATTTATTAAACCAACAGCTTTTGCAAGCACATGATTTTTTTTTAAGTATAGCTGTATTTATGAGACTTTAAGGCTAATTCAATTTTCCTCTCACTTATTGAGTTCGATTAAGTGTTATCTCCATTCATTCAGCAAAAATCGAGTGAATATCTATTCTTTACCAGGTGCCAGGGCTCCCAGCAGGCCAGCAAATCGCATTCTTCTTTCTCTGCTCTGAACAGATTAAGAAATAAAACAGAGCAGCATCTGATGGTGGAAACATCAGCTCTGTAACTTTTTACGAAGACTCTGTTGGAGATGGTGGTTTAATGGCACGGTTGGAGGAGTGCCAACTGAACCCGTCCACCAGGCTCTCACTCACTGGTAAGGGCAGAGAAGGACCTGCCGCCCAGTGGACAGCCCATTGTCCCGCCCACTCCATGCTCCTGGAGGAAAAAAAGGAGGCAGGCCCTGCGTGGAGTACATATGTGTGAGCTGTCTTCCAACTGCCACTGAATAAAGGAGTAAGATGAGAGCAGATTTTTAAAATGGCGCTCCCACCAGGACTGGGAACAAAATACTCCCCCCTAATACTAGCTTTCCTGTGAGCAAATATGAGGAAGGATCTTACTCTTCATGCAAGAAGCTCACTGCCTACAAGGAATGCAGCCTAAAAGAAGAGACTGCTTCCTTCCTGAGAGAGTGGGCTGGAGTTGCAGGGAAATTGATGGTTGTGTCTGGAATGCTTCCATGTTTAGTTAGAAAGGATTGGGAATCTGGCTAGGGAGGGAATTCCTGTGTGTGTGTGCACATGCGCTCATTTGCTCAGTTGTGTCCAACAAGCTCTTCCGTCCATGGGATTTCTAAGGCAAGAATACTGGAGTGGGTTTCCATTTCCTCCTCCAGGGGCTCTTCTTGACGCAGGGACTGAGCCCCTCTCTCTTGTGTCTCCTGCATTGGTAGGCAGATTTTTTACCACTGCGCTACCTGGGACAGGAGAGATACCTCAGGCAAAAACAATATTCTTCAGTAATCACAACACAGGTTAAATCACACCACAGAGAGGATACTGTTCTTTCCTATCAATGCTCTCTTATTCCTTCTAAGTGGGGCATCAGACACTTTAGATATAAGAAAGGAATTAAATCAGGATATTAAGAGAAAAGATCACACACCCTTAGCATTCATTAGTAAAAGAATAATTCAAGTCACCCTGGAGAAAATAATCACTTTCCTGACTAGTTCTCTTATGACTTGTAGGGTTGACAAGTTTCTTAAGTTCAGTTCTATCAGTCATGTCCAAATCTTTGTGACCCCATGGACTGCAGCAGGCAGGCCTCCCTGTCCATCACCAACTCCTGAGGCTCACTCCAACTCATGTCCATCAAGTCAGTGATGCCATCCAACCATCTCATCCTCTGTCATCCCCTTCTCCTCACACCTTCAATCTTTCCCAGCATCAGGGTCTTTTTCAATGAGTCAGTTCTTCGCATCAGGTGGCCAAAGTATTGGAGCTTCAGCTTCAGCATCATTCCTTCCAATGAATATTCAGGGCTGATTTCCTTTAGTATGGGCTGGTTGGATTTCCTTGCAGTCCAAGGGACTCTCAAGACTCTTCTCCAACACCACAGTTCAAAAGCACCAATTCTTTGGCACTCAGTTTTCTTTGTAGTCCAACTCTCACATCCATACATAACTACTGGAAAAACCATAGCTCTGACTAGACGGACCTTTCTTGGCAAAGTAATGTCTCTGCTTTTTAATGTGCTGTCTAGGTTGGTCATAGCTTTTTTTCCAAGGAGCAAGCATCTCTTAATTTCATGGCTGCAATCACCATCTGCAGTGATCTTGGAGCCCCTCAAAATAAAGTCTGCCCCTGTTTCCATTGTTTTCCCATCTATTTGCCATGAAGTGATGGGACCAGATACCATGATCTTAGTTTTCTGAATGTTGAGTTTTAAGCCAACTTTTTCACCCTCCTCTTTCACTTTCATTAAGAAGTTCTTTAGTTCTTCTTCTCTTTCTGCCAAAAGGGTGGTGTCATCTGCATATCTGAGGTTATTGATATTTCTCCTGGCAATCTTGATTCCAGCTTGTGCTTCCTCCAGCCCAGCATTTCTCATGATGTACTCTGCATATAAGTTAAATAAGTGGGGTGACAATATACAGCCTTGACATACTCCTTTCCCGATTTGGAACCAGTATGTTGTTCCATGTCCAGTTCTAACAGTTGCTTCTTGACATGCATAAAGATTTTGCAAGAGGCAGGTCAGATGGCCTGGTATTCCCCCATCTCTTTCAGAATTTTCCACAGTTTGTTGCGATCCACACGGTCAAAAGCTTTGGCATAGTCAATAAAGCAGAAATAGATATTTTTCTGGAACTGTCTTGCTTTTTTGATGATCCAACAGATGTTGGCAATTTATCTTTGGTTCTTCTTCCTTTTCTAAATCCAGCTTGGACATCTGGAAGTTCACGGTTCATGTACTGTTGAAGCCTGACTTGGAGAATTTCGAGCATTACGTTGCTAGTGTGTGAGATGAGTGCAATTGTGTGGTAGTTTGAGCATTTTTTGGCATTTCCTTTCTTTGGGATTGGAACGAAAACACCTTTTCCAGCCCTGTGGCCACTGCTCAGTTTTCCACATTTGCTGCCATATTGAATACAGCACTTTCACAGCATCATCTTTTAGGACTGAAACATCTCCACTGGAATTCCATCACCTCCACTAACTTTGTTCATAGTGATGCTTCCTAAGTCCCACTTGACTTCACATTCCCAGATGTCTGGCTCTAGGTGAGTGATCACACCATCATGGTTATCTGGGTCATGAAGATCTTTTTTGTATAGTTCTTCTGTGTATTCTTGCCACCTCTTCTTAATATCTTCTGCTTCTGTTAGGTCCATACCATTTCTGTCCTTTATTGAGCCCATCTTTGCATGAAATGTTCCCTTGGTATCTCTAATTTTCTTGAAGAGATCTCTAGTCTTTCCCATTCTGTTATTTTCCTCTATTTCTTTGCACTGATGGCTGAAGAAGGCTTTCTTAGCCCTCATTGCTATTCTTTAGAACTCTACATTCAAATGGGTATATCTTTTTCTCCTCTGCCTTTAGCTTCTCCTCATTTCTCAGCTATTTGTAAGGCCTCCTCAGACAGCCATTTTGCCTTTTTGCATTTCTTCTTCTTGGGGCTGGTCTTAATCCCTGCCTCATGTACAATGTCACAAGCCTCCGTCCACAGTTTTTCAGGCACTCTGTCCATCAGATCTAGTCCCTTAAATCTATTTCTCACTTCCACTTTATAATTGTAAAGGATTTGATTTAGATCATACCTGAATAGTCTAGTGGTTTTCCCTAATTTCTTCAATTTAAGTGTGAATTTTGCAATAAGGAGTTCATTTTCTGAGCCACAGTCTGCTGCCAGTCTTATTTTTACTGACTGTATAGAACTTCTCCATCTTTGGCTGCAAAGAATATAATCAATCTGATTTCAGTATTGACCATCTGGTGGTCAGTTCAGTATTAGTCTTAATACTAAATTTTATTAGAATTTTTTGTAATATAAACATATTTTGGAAAAAGAAAAGATTAGTAGCTGACATTTATTGAGTGCTATGTGTAAGCATTTTACTTAAGTAATACACATGTTCTCATTCAGTCTTCCCAACAAATACTGATTACACTGATGTTTACATAGGATACATAGCTTAAATAAAACTATACAGATATTAAATGTTAGACATCAGAAAAATTCCATGTCACCCAGAGAATCAACGTAAAAACACTTCATAGAGCCTTGGAGACCAAGCATGATAGGATCTCTGCCTATATTTCTAACCTTGTCTCTGTGATCCTGTCTCACTGGTTCTCTTTCAGACGTCCAAATGTTCATATTTGTTCCTACTAGTGCCCTGCAGATTTGCATTGAAAGGGAAACATCTATGGTTATTTCTAAGGTTTATTACTTAAAAGTTGTTAATTTTTTAATTCAAATTCATATCTTCAAATTAAAAATTGAGCCTAATATTTTAAAATTTATATATCAAGTGCATTTATGAACTACACAATTGTTTTCTGAAAGAAAGTCATATTTTTATCATACTAAAAAAATAAAACTATGCCCAATTTCATTTTTATTAGTTTGGGACACTACATAAATTTAGTTTCCAGTTTTGACCTAGATAATCTCTAATTCTGAAGCACTAGGCCATTGTATGTATCAGTCACATATTTATTATTGAGATTACATTATTAAGAAACATTCTCATTTTTACCCAATAAAATTTTCACATAAACAGATTCAGAACTAAAGTGAGCCTCCGCCTAACAATTGGACCAAAACTCAAGGACAATTATTTTTTTATCTTATATCCTTTGTTTTACACAAATATTTCTAAGTAACGATTATGTTTTATTTAGCACATTACATTCTGAGATTACAAAATGGTAAATGAAGAAAAAAATGGTAACTAAAGAAAGGACTAAGAATACCAGGAGAAGTGAAGAGGAAACATAGGTGTAAACTGGTTTTTGAATAAACAACAGACTCATAAAGGCAGAGGAAATAGGAAAGTCATCTGGGCAAGTTAAACTTCAGAGGCAGGAGGTTATTAAGAATCCAGTTTTAGGAAAGGGGATGGAAAGATGAAACTCTTCCTGAAGGTTGCCTGAGACATGGGTGGTTTGGGAAGACTAGACAGTCACATTTCTAAACACAACTGGGATAAACATAGCATTTCTGAGCCCCAGAGTTAATAGACACAGCACTCTCTCTCTTCTCCAAGATTTAGTGTCTTTGCCACTTAGGAAACCATTTTCACTTCTTCCCACACTTTCTTATAGAATGATTGCAAAGGCTTCTCCTTAAATAACAAGAAGGTTTGCGGGAGGCAGAGGGCTATAGTACAGTGGGTGACAGAAATGGCCTGCATTTCCTCAGTTCCAGACACTGTCAGACCTCCTGGACCATGGAACTCTTTTGAGAAAGAAGTTCTCAGTCTGGTTTCCTGCTTCAAGTATCATCAGCTCCCACCATCCGGCCCCCAACAACATTGACTTCATCCTCCTTGGAAGTGCCAGAATCAGTTTTATAAATCCCAAACCTTGATCAAGTAACTGTTCAACCACTCTCCCCATACCACAAGGTAAATTCCCATCTTGCATATGGCAGGAAACTTCTATAAGGTGAGAGAGGAGCCATGTTCCTTGCTCCTCCTGTGTGCCCAGTGTGGGAGGCAGGGCTGGCGTGAAGTGTGCTCCCCTCCAAACGGGTTAATGAAAAGATGGTGTCTTATCTTCCACAGCTCTTTGTCTTCCTGGTGCTGCATTCCCCAACCACCACTGGTGCATCTCCAATTCCATCTTCATGTTCTTCCTTAACCTCCATATCAGCACTTCTTATTGTTGTTTTTCAGTCACTAAGGCATGTCCAACTGTTTGTGACCCCATGGATGGCAGCACGCCAGGCTTCCCTGCCCTTCACTATCTCTAGGAGTTTGCTCAAATTCATGTCCATTGAGTCAGTGATGTTATCTAACCATCTCATCCTCTGTTGTCCCCTTCTCATCCTTTTGCTTTCCATCTTTCCCAGGATCAAGGTCTTTTCCAGTGAGTTGGCTCTTTGCATTATGTGGCCAAAGTATTGGAGCTTCAACTTCAGCATCTGGTCTTCCAATGCATATTCAGGGTTGACTTCCTTTAGGATGGACTGGTTGAATCTCCTTGGAGTCCAAGGGACTTTCAAGAGTCTTCTCCAGCAGCACAATTTGAAAGCATCAGTTCTTTGATGCTCAGCCTTCTTTATGATCCAACTCTCACATCTATACATGACTACTGGAAAAACCATAGCTTTCAGCATCCTTACACTTTGCTAATCTAGCCACTTTTTAAGACTACTAACAGGTACTCAGGGAGGTTTTCATTTATCTCCATATGCAACAAAAAATCCCCACAATGATTTCTATAAACTTTAATTATAGTATTTTCCTCATTGCCCTTAATGCATTTATTTATATCACACAAAAGCTTTTGACAATTTTAAAAGCAGGAAATATGTTATTCATCTTTGTATGCTCAATGACCAGCACTATTCTTGGCATAAATTATTTTTTATGTAAAAGTTTTTATAAATTGTTATTAAACACAAAAAGGAACAATCTTTTTAAGACTTTTCTGTGATTGTTTCTGGGTGCCAAAGTCTTTTCTATCCCCTTCTAAAATGATAATTTGACATGAGAACATTTATTCCCTAGTTATCTAACAAGTACCTTCATTAATAACAGAGGATTTGATTTAGTGGGGTTTTAGGTTTATTCCGTTGACTTATTGAGCAAACTCCCAGAGATAGTGAAGGAAAAGGAAACTTGGCGTATGCTTCAGTTCATGGGGTTGCAATGAGCTGGACACAATTTAGTGACTGATCAAATTTCTCCATTATGTTTCTTAAGAAGAAAAATAGTCCAGGTATTCCTGAAAGAGAACAAACATGAGGTTCTTCTGCTCTTGGTTCTGCTTCCAAAGAGCTGCGAACATGGATTTATTTGAACCTCAATATCCTCAAGTATAAATCAAAGATGTGGACAGATGATGACTAAGATCCCATCTAAGTGTAATATTCAACTCTGAAAATTAATGAGTACATATTAAATACTTTATAGAAGCTATGTGTGATTATAAATCTATGCATAATTTCCTATTTTTATTTTACTAATTATTCTAAGGCTGCAAAAATATTCTGGGGAAAATCCAGTTTTTACTTTATTGTCCATATTTTTCTCTCCATTTCTACATTCTATTATTCTAATCTAGTGAATCAGTTCATTTATACTGAAAACACAAATACCTTTTGATTATTGTTACTTTTCATCAGTAAAATAGCCACATAATAGATTTTAAGTAATTTATCTCATCTACAAAGAAAATGATTTGTTTCTTTTCCAGTGAATGTACTTTTTGATAATAACTTGAGCTTGGCCTACTTTATATATGAGTGATTAAAAAAAATATACACAGGCTGCTTTGGGCACATGTGAGTGATTCCAGTAAGCATGTATCTTCTGAAAATGGCACTTTTTTATTATGAAGAGAATTTTGCCTCACCATGTGACTGTATTTGAGATTACATTATGAAAAATGGCATGCATGATGAAATAAGAAGTGGAACTTGTATGATTTCTAACTGCCTTTCTAATAAAACCACCAGAGGGCTATTAAATAATCCCATTTAAAAGTATATGCTTGCAGGAGAAATAAGGTTTCCATACTCATTCTCTATAGGCAAGTGTATATAAGCAAGCTGAAAGATTTCATTAGTTTTATCTTATAGGTTTTTTTCCCCAATCTACGGAATTTCACTCTCTTATAGGTAAGCACAGAGTCTAGAAAATTCTGCTTTCTTTGAAACATTTTCTTTGGATCCAATTTATGAAAATAAGATGATCTTGCTTTTTTCGTGTATTTATGTTTCTCGGAGTTTTAAATAAGGATATACTTTATTTTTTCTTGTCCATGGTCTGTAATTTTTCAGGAGAGTTAACTTCAATTCTGTGTTAGTTTTAAGTATACAGCAAAATGTTAAGTTATATATACATACATATTCTTTATCAGAAACTTTTTCATTATAGGTTATTACCAGGTATTGAGTATAGTTCCCTGTGCTTTACAATATGTCCTTGCTGTTCACCTATCTTATTTTTAAAAATTTTTATCAGAGTATAGTTGAATTACAATGCTGTTTGTTTCCAATGTACAGCAAAGTGAGTCAGTTACACATACACATAGATCCACTCTTTTTTAGATTCTTGCCCCATATAGGCCATTACAGAGTACTGAGTCTAGCTCCTTGTGCCCTACAGCAGGTCCTCATTAGTGATCACATCTATTTTACATATAGTAGTATGTATCTGTCAACTTATACACAACTCATCCCCCACCCCTGCCTATCCTATTGTGACCGTAAGTTTGTGTTCTACATCTGTACCTCTGTTTATGTTTTGTAAACAAACTCATTAAAGATATGAAAGTGAAAGTGAAGTCGCTCAGTTGTGTCCGACTCTTTTCGACCCCATGGACTGTAGCCTACCAGGCTCCTCTGTCCATGGGATTTTCCAGGCAAGAGTACTGGAGTGGGTTGCCATTTCCTTCTCCAGGGGATCTTCCCGACCCAGAGACCGAACCCAGGTCTCCCGCGTTGTAAGCAAGACCATTTACCATCTGAGCCACCAGGGAAGTCAAGGATATATGTATAAAGTTAATGATATACTTTAAAATAAATATTTACATGTGCCTGAATATATTATTGAATCGTAAATGCACATTGATCGTTAATTTTTCATTACTCAGTTTAATATATTCAGTTTGTATCATAAAGTATACTGCTTAGACTTTCAAATTTTCAAAGAATCTGTAGTATTCATGCCTCTTCTTTTTAGAAGGCTTAAGGAGTTTTGATAGGGAGGAAGAATTGCCTGTTGTTGATTTCCTTTGTGAAAGTTCCAACTGGATGCAAATCTGTAGCTACAATGCTCCTCCCTAAAAGAGCCTTCTTTCATCTCTGCTTGTTTCAGTTAATATCATTTTAGTTTTAATCATGATTTTCTGCAAAGATAAAAATGTATAGACAACAATATAGCAGAAATCCGTAAAACCATCACCCAGAGTTAACTATAATGTATATCCTAAGACATTTTCCATCCATTAAAAGGGCTCTGTATATAGATATACTACAGACATTCAATCCTGCCCCCATCATATCTCCTTCCATCTTTTTCCAGAGATACTGAAAGAATGTATTTCTTTCCCTTCATGATTATGTGTATGTGTATGTCGGTGTTTAGTCACTGCATTGTATCTGACTCTCTTGCCCCTCCATGGACTGTAACCCAGCAGGCTTTTCTGTTCATGGGATTTTCCAGGCAAGAATACTGGTGTGGGTTTCCATTTCCTTCTCCAGGGAATCTTCCAGACCCAAGGACGGAACCCATGTCTCCTACATTGCTAGCAGATTCTTTACCACTGAGCCACCAAGGAAACTGTATGTGTGTATACACACACACACACACACACACACACACACATACATACATATATGTTCATAAAATATGTTGTCAGTAATATTTATATATGTTATATAGCATGATCTGATCATTTTTAACATGTTTCTTTAATTCACTTAATGTTATATATTTGAAGTTTACTTATTTTGATGAATATATCCTTTATTTCAGGTTATTCCATTATTGGACCATACTAAATTTATCCATTCCTCAATGAACGAATATTTTGTTTGTAGATTTTTACTACTGAAAGCAATGCTGATTGAAGATCTTTTTGAGATTTTCCTAAAACCATGAACACAATTTTCTCAAGAGTGTATTTTCTCTAGCTGTCGAATCCCTGGGTCACAGGGTCATTACTTTGTGCTTCTAAAGCTTCTAAATGTGTGTGATCAACAAAACAGCAGAAGGCATAGTTTATCTTCATAATATATTCTCTTCTCTATCATTGCCAAATAAATGAATAATTAATTTCAAATAACTTACTGGTAGGGAGGTAATAAACTTTTCCAAGATAAATTGTATAACATCCCTCTCCATGGTGGCAAGTAAAGGTCATTTCTCCTTTTAAAAAAAGTCCTTTAGTCTTGCTTCAGAAAAGAATAAAAAGTAAGGAGCTTTCTGAAGTGTAATGGACCCAACCTGCAATGCAGCTAATGAGAATTTCTTCACCGTTTTTTTTGGAACTGCACAGTTCCTGATGCCTTCTTCAAGCACATGACTCCCACTCATCTCACACGTGTAAAGGATAAAAAGAGAGAGGGACAGAAGAAAGAGGAAATAACCTTTTCTAGGATTAGAATTCTTAACAGAAAACTGCTAAGTTATAATATCTGTTATAAAAACATATGGGACCCAAGATATGTTTAGCACCTCTAACAATTGGTGATTTAAAGACTTTAAAGTGTAAAATGCAAATAACTGATTTGAAAACTGATGTCTTTGAAGACTAAAACCTTAAAAATATACTGAATACATGATTGATTAAAAATATCACTTTTATCCAATTTCATTTTTTGTGGATTTTTTTTCTCTATCAATACACACCATGCTAATAAAGAGTAGTAGAAGAGTATCCATAGCAGACAATTACTGATTTACCAATTCCATTGACACATATTGCTTACATGTATGCTTAGAATAAAACAATAACCATTTGTCATGATTAATTTTATGTGTTAACTTGGCTATATCCTAGAGACAATTGATTCATCAAACACATTCTTAATATTGTTTTGAAGGTATTTTTTAGATGTGATTAAGCTTAAATCAGTAGATATTGAGCGAAGCAAATTACCCTCCAAAAGGCATGTGAGTCTCGCCCATTCAGTTAAGGACTTAAGAGAAAAGATCAAGATTTCTGGAGCAAGGAGCAATTAGTCACAAGACTGGGACATTGAAACCCGGCCTGAGTTTCCAGCGCGGAGACTTCAGACTCAAAACCATAGCGTCAGCAACTCCCTCAACTTCCAGATTGCCTGCTGCTTGCTCCACGGACTCAGAACTTGCCAGCCCCCACAGCACATGAAACAATTCCTTCAAATCTTTCTCTTTATAGTTTTCACCTCACTTCTGAGTTTTTCTATATTTTCATTTACTTTGTACATATTTTTCTTTACAGTCCTCAGCAGTTATAATGTCTATTTATTATAAAAACCGGTGTCTGCTAATTGCAACAGCTTGGTCATCTTGTGGGTGGTCTCCGTTGATTGCTTGTTCTCTGCAGTATGAATCATCTATTTCTAGCTGTCGTAGGAGTAATGATTTTGGACAGTGTGATAGTTAATTTTTTTTGAGGCAAGGAATAGCAATTTTATTCGGAAAGCCAAGTGTCAGAGGTGATGGTTAGTGTCCTAGAGTACCGTCTTCTAGGGGTCTGGATGTCAGCTTCTTTTATAGAACCATGACAGAGGAGGTGAGGAAGTAAAATCTGTGATGGTTAATTTTATATGTCAACGTGACTGGGCTAAGCGGTGCCCAGATAGCCAGTAAAACATTATTCTTGAGTATGTCTGTGAGGGTGTTTACAGGAGAGATTAGCATTTGAACCAGCAGATTAAATAAAGAAGGTCTGCCCTCACCAGTGTGAGTGGGCATCATCTGTCCATTGAGAGCCCAAACAAAACAACATGTAAAGAAAGGGTGAATTCTTTCTCTCTCTTCTTGAGCTGGGGCATTCTTCTTCTCCTGCCCTCAGATGCGAAAGTGTTAGTCGCTCAGTCGTGTCCGACTCTGTGTGACCCCATGGACCGCAGCCCACCAGGCTCCTTTGTCCATGGGGACTCTCCAGGAAAGAAAACTGGAGTGAGTTCCTTGCCCTCCTCCACATTGGAGCCCCTGGTTTTCTGTTCATTGGACTCAGACTGACTTATAACACCTCCCTTCTTTGCTTTCCTGGTGGCGCAGATGGTCAATAATCTGCCTGCAATGCAGAAGACCCAGGTTTGATCCATGTGCCGGGAAGATACCCTGGAGAAGGAAATGGCTACCCACTGCATTATTCTTGTCTGGAGAGTTCCATGGACAGAGGAGCCTCCTGGTGGCATGAAGCCCATGGGATCTCAAAGAGTCAGACACGACTGAGTGATTTTTGCTTCAACCTCTCAGCCTTTTAGCCAATTCCTATAATTAAACTCCTCTTATCTATTGCTCTACATATCCTATAGGTCTGATTTTCTGGCTAATCCCAACTAATACAGATTACATGATTGATATTGTGAATGATATATTACAGACCCTAGATACTGTTTGCTTTCCTTCTGAAAGAAATACTATTCAAAGTAATTTTAAAACATTAACCCTCAGCTAACTTTTTAAACTGTCATTAATTTTATTAAAATTTTTATTGGCTTCAATTTTTAAATTTCATGTTTAGATTTAGATTTCTGACATTGATTTTTATTTTATAAATTGTGTGCTGAAATATCATTTGCCTTGCATGCTGGAGTCATGGACACCCCCTTAAATTGAGCACCCCACATGAGCACTCCATTTGTTTCTGCATGAGCCTCATCCATCCTTAGAGAATAGAAGGTGTCTGATTCTGGTCTGGCCGTTACTGCTGTGTGTCAGCACGGTGGGTCGTTAATGCTCTATCCAACTGGTGCCTGTCGATGCTAAATGATTTTAACACCATGATCCCAGAGGATGAATGCTCCAAATGGGGGCTGAATCTCTGTTCAGCTTACTATTTCCACAGCGACCATTCCCTCTGCCTCTATCAGTGGCATGGACACACACAAAATTCAAGTCATGAAGATCTTATCCCTGTCCAACACAGGCTGAGGAATAGGGAATTCATATGTGGTAGGCTTCCCTGGTGGCTCAGAGGTTAAAGCGTCTGCTCACAATGTGGGTGACCCGGGTTCGATCCCTGGGTCGGGAAGATCCCCTGGAGAAGGAAATGGCAACCCACTCCAGTATTCTTGCCTGGAGAATCCCATGGAGGGAAGAGCCTGGTAGGCTACAGTCCACGGGGTCGCAAAGAGTTGGACACGACTGAGCAACTTCACATACATCAGAACTATTTAAGTTCTCTGCTTGTCTGTGAACATACTTTCTACCTCTCTTAATCTTGTCAAAACAGCTCATCTCTCCACTCTGATTTCTTCCCTAAAATTAACAGTGTTGAGTCCCTTGGACAGCAAGGAGATCAAACTGTCAACCTTAAAGGAAATCAGTCCTGAATATTCACTGGGAAGGACTGATGCTGAAGCTGAAACTCCAATACTTTGACCACCTGATGCAAAGAACTGACTCATTTGAAAAGACCCTGATGCTGGGAAAGATTGAAGGCAGGAGGAGAAGGAGACGACAGAGGATGAGATGGTTGGATGGCATTACTGACTCAAAGGACATGAGTTTGAGTAAGCTCCGGGAGTTGTTGATGGACAGGGAAGCCTGGCGTGCTGCAGTCCATTGCATTACAAAGAGTTGGACATAACTGAGTGACTGAACTGAAAAAATTGAAAATGGTATTCTTAACTGACATCATGAAAAAATTCTACTGCCAACTGGATATACTTGTTTCCTATGTTGTCAACAAATAAACCTATGAACCCCAAAGTTATCTATAGTCACCATTTTAAAGTTAAATTTTAAAAACAATGCCCAGACATTCACTTCTAATATTAGTTTCAATAATATGGCATTAGCTTTTTACTCCCTCTCTTCCACCATTTCTCTACTTTTCCTCACCACTATAATTTCCGCTACTTAAAATGTTATATATAGAAACAGCATTCAAATTGCTTATGAAAAAGTATTCTTGTCTACTTATACATGAATACACATATTATCTTGCTCATTCACTCATTGTTCAATCTTATTTGTGTATCCATTCACTAGTCTTTGCATCTGCTTCCTTTTTAATTTTTTTTTCATTTATCTTTATTAGTTGTAGGCTAATTACTTTACAATATTGTAGTGGTTTTTGTCATACATTGACATGAATCAGCCATGGATTTACATGTATTCCCCATCTGGATCCCCCCTCCCACCTCCCTCTCTACCCGATCCCTATTGGTCTTCCCAGTGCACCAGGCCCGAGCACTTGTCTCATGCATCCCACCTGGGCTGGTGATCTGTTTCACCCTAGATATTATACGTTTCGATGCTGTCCTCTCGAAACATCCCACCCTCGCCTTCTCCCACAGACTTCAAAAGTCTGTTCTGTACATCTGTGTTTCTTTTTCTGTTTTGCATATAGGGTTATCATTACCATCTTTCTAAATTCCATATATATGTGTTAGTATGCTGTAATGTTCTTTGTCTTTCTGGCTTACTTCACTCTGTATAATGGGCTCCAGTTTCATCCATCTCATTGGAACTGATTCAAATGAATTCTTTTTAAGGGCTGAGCAATATTCCATGGTGTATATGTACCACAGCTTCCTTATCCATTCATCTGCTGATGGGCATCTAGGTTGCTTCCATGTCCTGGCTATTATAAACAGTGCTGCGATGAACATTGGGGTGCACGTGTCTCTTTCAGATCTGGTTTCCTCAGTGTGTATGCCCAGAAGTGGGATTGCTGGGTCATATGGCAGTTCTATTTCCAGTTTTTTAAGAAATCTCCACACTGTTATCCATAGCGGCTGTACTAGTTTGCATTCCCACCAACAGTGTAAGAGGGTTCCCTTTTCTTCACACCCTCTCCAGCATTTACTGCTTGTAGACTTTTGGATAGCAGCCATTCTGACTGGCGTGAAATGGTACCTCATTGTGGTTTTGATTTGCATTTCTCTGATAATGAGTGATGTTGAGCATCTTTTCATGTGTTTGTTAGCCATCTGTATATCTTCTTTGGAGAAATGTCTATTTAATTCTTTGGTCCATTTTTTGATTGGGTCATTTATTTTTCTGGAATTGAGCTACAGGAGTTGCTTGTATATTTTTGAGATTAATCCTTTGTCTGTTGCTTCGTTTGCTATTATTTTCTCCCTGCTTCCTTTTTAAAATTGTTTTATCTTCTACTAAGACAGTGCAGATTTGCCAGCTAGTAGACTACCAAAAAGAATCATTTCCCAACTATTCCTTATTTGTGACTTAGGAAAAATGACATTTCTAGTACCTCTAGTTCCTTGGGTTAAACTTGAAAGTAGCGGAATCATCTTTTGCATTTCTTTAAAAAATTAGATAATAATGTGTTAATACAAGAAACATAGCAAGTGGTCAGTAGAAGTTTGTTTTTTCCACCGCATAATACGTAACTCTATTCTGTTTGGAATTTTGCCACTGTTGTTTACTGACCTACTGTGATTTGCCTCTGTCATTACTTGTATTATCCAGAGAGTATTTAAACTGATAAATTTATCTTCTGCAAACTGTACATAAGCTGTTGTATGCCATAGACTAATTTTTGACCTTCCTAATGTAGTCAGGTTAATTGCCAGTTAATGAAAAACATTTATTTTGACCACAATAAGGTGCTCAGCAGGAATTTTCTACCTAATTAATAGTGATGTGTTGTATGAAACTCCACTGGCATTTTGCACCCAATTCAAAGCAATTTCAGAAATGAATAATCCACAATATATTTGAATATGCTTTTGCCAATCATGATAACTATTCATGGTAAAGAATATTTTGTAAACAATCAGTGCATAACGATTATTCAAAGTGATTTCAGTTTCCACGTAAACAGCAAAAAAATAGGTTGAAGAATACATCTTTGTCTCAAGAATAGATGTGAAAGTCCTTTCTTAAAAATTAAATTGTGCTCTCTCAGCAGTACTCCTCTCAATGTTTTAAATATTAATATTTAATTACTGATCTAATTATTTTCCAAATGAACATATAAAACATGCATTAAATAGAAGAAACAGTGTCTAGTCCACTTTTACAAAATTAGATAGTCTTTAAGATATGTCTGATTATGATTGTTAAAGGAGTCAAACTAAAGGAGTTTTATATGCAAAGTAATTTAAACTCTATTAAATGGATAAATACTTAGAAGATTTTTTAAATAGTGAGCTAAGGAGTAATCCTTTAACTGGAGCTGTGTGAGTTTGGGAAGTCAGATAAAGTATGTTCCCTTCAAAAACACTTCAAGCTTTAATCACAGCTTTGTAACTTCACTTTGTTATAAATTTCACCAGAGAATCTCTAGGGTTCATGTATAAACTATCTTAAACATTCTGAAAACCCTGAGAATCAGTAATCTTTACTGAGGTTGTCTTTTTCTACTAATCTCTGCCTTAATAATCTCAGGTCAGCTAATTTTTTAAATAAATAAGAGGCAAAATGTTGTGACTCAGAGATGCTAATAAAATATACCATATTCTGAAATAGAAATCAAGAATTCTTATGCACTCTCAATTAAAATATCTTGAAAGCATCAGTGTTTAATCCTTTAAACTATATCTCCTAGTTGTATTATAACTTGGATTTAGGAAAACCATATGATTTCGATTATTAGGTGTACCAGTACAAAGAGAAAAAGACCTGATGTGAGGGACACGCGTGAGTGACCTGAGGAGATTGATTTTGCAAGGACTGACTGAGAAAATCAAATTTGATCTCCTTCAATATTTTACTTAAACCTGGCTGTGGTTTTAACTGCACTGAATGCATTGCAATGATGTCACATTTTACCCCATCTATAGGTTAAAGAAACAAAATTACTACCGTCTAGCTACCTCACCTGCTTTCATTTTCACACACGTTAGCTCGACAGAGATGAATTTTTACAGAAAGCATTGATAAAACCAGAAATTCTTGACAAAGCATAACATGTAGATAAAGACATAACCACAAGTTATGAGTTTATTTTTGAAACCTACACATTCTCTTCACCCCCATCTGAACATTCTATTTCAGTGTAAAACTAAGTGATGCAGGGATTGTTCAATTGCACAGCTTAAAAAAATGGGGGCTTTCCAGGTGGTGCTAGTGGTGAACAGCCTCCTGCCAATGCAGGAGAGGAAGGCCACACAAGTTCAACCCCCTGAATCAGGAAGATCCCCTGGATGCAGTCCATGGGGCTGCAAAGAGTTGGACATGACTGAGCACGCATGTATGCACACACACACACACACAGCTAAAAATAACACATCACTGTAAAAGTTACTCTTAGTGAAGAGCCTACATAACTATGTAATTGTGGTAAAGACCTAAAATCGAGGTCCAATATTATATGTTGTCATCTGGTAAGTGGTCTAACTGCAAGGTTCTGTTCCCATTCTGCACCCCCTCCCCCCATTCTGTCCCCAAGCCATACAACTCTCCTTTTCAAATGTACTGGGTACATTTGATTATCTTGGAAAGTAGGTATTAGGTCCTTGCCAGTCTGTGGAATAATTCAACAATCCAATTACACTTTTCCATGGGAACCAAGAGGCCAGCCACCCTCTTGATACTGTAGGATATATACCTCCCAGGGCCTCTGCTTGTTCATTCTGTTCCCAAGTGCAAGGCCCTTGTGGCCCTGAGGTTTGGATCCTCGTATATATATATATACACACACACACACACGCATATATATATATATAAATGCTTTAACCTGCAATATAACAAATTTCATTAATTTTAATGAATTCCTTGTTGAACACCAACTGGGTCAGGCTGAATTATCCTTCATACTTTCTTTACCATCTAACATTTTGCTTAAGATTTTTGTATGAATGTTCTTAAAATTTATCAGCTTGTGATTTTCCTTTATTTTGCTGTCCTTGTTAAGTTTTGTTTTAAGATGCTTATTTGCCTCATAAAATATTTAAAGGAAATTTCACTGCTTTTTCTCTAAATCTGAGAAAACTTGAACTTGATTTGGATTACTGCCTACACAGATGTCTGGTAGAATTCATCAGTGAACCCAACTGTGTTTGGAGTTCTTTATGGGAAAGATTGCTGATTATTAATTGAGTCTAGCTTTACTTATAATTCAGTCTTCCTTCTCCTTTCATAACTTTTACTAATATTTTACCAGTGATTTTTAGATTTTTACCTACATTTTCTTATCTATTGCCATAAAGTGACTTGAAATAAGTTCTTATAAGCTTTTATCTGATTCCTTTTGCTTTATGGTCTCTTTGGGGTTTGTTCATGCTGACTTGTCTCCTTGTATACATAATTTTTTGAACTGAATTGCAGACATTGCCAAAGAAAAACTGCAAGAAAAAAATTTTCAGTACCTAAATGCTGCTGCATTCTGCATCAGAGGTCAGAGACACTGGCAACTCTAAATTATCTTAATCTACACAAATAATGAGAAGTTCTGAGTTGACTTTAAGTCTTTCAGCCATGTATATTCCTATTACACCTGTAATCTTTAAACAAATGATTCCCAGTCAAAATTCTAGGAGTGTTACCAAGATTTTCCACCTATGCCTAGATGTTTCATAAACTTCAATTTTTGTTCCTCTTATCCCATGGATGTTCTATTTTATCTGATATCAGAATAGCCACTTTAGTGTTCTATCATTTCTGTTTGCATATTTTTCTCATTATTTTACTTTCAATCTGCTCATATGTTCAAATCTTCAGTGTATGTCCTGCAGCAGCATATAATTAGAAATTGTTTATTTTAACCATATTGACAAACTCTGCCTTTTGACTGGATTGTTTAATCCACTCATATTTAGTGTTATTATGTATATAATTGGATTTATGGCTTGTAGTTCAGTTTGATTTTGTATATATCTATTCTTTATGTTCCTCTGTCCTTAACTGCTTTCTTTTGCATTAAGTGAATATTTTCCAGTATAACATTTTAACTTCTTTAATAAATAAAAAGAATAAACACATAAGGGGGTGGGGGAACTCCACATTCTTTAGCTGTAGAGATTGTTATATTTTCTCAAATAATCTCACTCCTTGTCCGCTTAGATCTAAAGGATTTACTATTAATATATCTTATCTTCAAGTGAATCATATACCTGAAGTAAATGACCTTGAATCAATTAATTTGAAAACCTTCAAATTGTTGAAAGACACATGGTTTTGCCAGCTTCGAACTGTTTGAAGGAACAAGCCTAAGTAAGCTCAAGAGGAGGAATTTTCTCTTGAAGGAGGAATTTGCATGAGGAGAGGTCTCAGTGCAACTGACTGAGGAAGCAGCAAAGCCAAGCGGCTCATCGGCTGTGCCGGCGGTCTGCAAGGACCTGCTGTCCTTACGGGGTGGTGACTGACATCTGGTTGTCAGTAAGCCCGTTTTGGTTTCTTAGAGAAAGGTAATGGATCTGAGGCTATTATTGCATTTGGCTCAGCAGCTCAGCTAGTAAAGCTTCACTCTAACTGGGGGAGGAAAATGACAACTCACTCAGTATTCTTGCCTGAAAGCTCCCATGGACAGAAGAACCTGGCAGACTACAGTCCGAAGGGTTGCAAAAAGTCAGACACGACTGAGTGACTAAGCGCACACACCCAAAGTTCATTTTGGAAGTAGTAAACTCTTTTTTTTTTTTTTTTTTAATTTTTTTTTTTATTATTATTTTTTTCCAGTGGGTTTGTCATACATTGATATGAATTAGCCATGGATTTACATGTATTCCCAATCCCGATCCCCCCTCCCACCTCCCTCTCCACCCGATTCCTCTGGGTCTTCCCAGTGCACCAGGCCGGAGCACTTGTCTCATGCATCCCACCTGGGCTGGTGATCTGTTTCACCATAGATAGTATACATGCTGTTCTTTTGAAATATCCCACCCTCACCTTCTCCCACAGAGTTCAAAAGTCTGTTCTGTATTTCTGTGTCTCTTTTTCTGTTTTGCATATAGGGTTATCATTATCACCTTTCTAAATTCCATATATATGTGTTAGTATGCTGTAATGTTCTTTATCTTTCTGGCTTACTTCACTCTGTATAATGGGCTCCAGCTTCATCCATCTCATTGGACTGATTCAAATGAATTCTTTTTAAGGGCTGAGTAATATTCCATGGTGTATATGTACCACAGCTTCCTTATCCATTCATCTGCTGATGGGCATCTAGGTTGCTTCCATGTCCTGGCTATTATAAACAGTGCTGCGATGAACATTGGGGTGCACGTGTCTCTTTCAGATCTGGTTTCCTCAGTGTGTATGCCCAGAAGGGGATTGCTGGGTCATATGGCAGTTCTATTTCCAGTTTTTTAAGAAATCTCCACACTGTTATCCATAGCGGCTGTACTAGTTTGCATTCCCACCAACAGTGTAAGAGGGTTCCCTTTTCTCCACACCCTCTCCAGCATTTATTGCTTGTAGACTTTTGGATAGCAGCCATCCTGACTGGCGTGTAATGGTACCTCATTGTGGTTTTGATTTGCATTTCTCTGATAATGAGTGATGTTGAGCATCTTTTCATGTGTTTGTTAGCCATCTGTATGTCTTCTTTGGAGAAATGTCTGTTTAGTTCTTTGGCCCATTTTTTGATTGGGTCATTTATTTTTCTGGAATTGAGCTGCAGGAGTTGCTTGTATATTTTTGAGATTAATCCTTTGTCTGTTTCTTCATTTGCTATTATTTTCTCCCAATCTGAGGGCTGTCTTTTCACCTTACTTATTAGTTTCCTTTGTAGTGCAAAAGCTTTTAAGTTTCTTGCATTCCTATATACTAACAATGAAAAAACAGAAAGAGAAATTAAGGAAACAATACCATTCACCATTGCAACAAAAAGAATAAAATACTTAGGAGTATATCTACCTAAAGAAACAAAAGACCTATACATAGAAAACTATAAAACACTGATGAAAGAAATCAAAGAGGACACAAACAGATGGAGAAACATACCGTGTTCATGGATTGGAAGAATCAATATTGTCAAAATGGCTATTCTACCCAAAGCAATCTATAGATTCAATGCAATCCCTATCAAGCTACCAACGGTATTTTTCACAGAACTAGACCAAAGAATTTCACAATTTGTATGGAAATACAAAAAACCTCAAATAGCCAAAGTAATCTTGAGAAAGAAGAATGGAACTGGAGGAATCAACCTGCCTGACTTCAGACTCTACTACAAAGCCACAGTCATCAAGACAGTATGGTACTGGCACAAAGACAGAAATATAGATCAATGGAACAGAATAGAAAGCCCAGAGATAAATCCATGAACCTATGGACACCTTATCTTTGACAAAGGAGGCAAGGATATACAATGGAAAAAAGACAACCTCTTTAACAAGTGGTGCTGGGAAAACTGGTCAACCACTTGTAAAAGAATGAAACTAGAACACTTTCTAACACCATACACAAAAATAAACTCAAAATGGATTAAAGATCTAAATGTAAGACCAGAAACTATAAATCTCCTAGAGGAGAACATAGGCAAAACACTCTCCGACATAAATCACAGCAAGATCCTCTATGACCCATCTCCCAGAATATTGGAAATAAAAGCAAAAATAAACAAATGGGACCTAATGAAACTTAAAAGCTTTTGCACTACATTTTGGAAGTAGTAAACTCTTATCCATGACATATTTAAGCAAATATTGACTCTCTTGCATTTTTCCTTAGATGCTTAATGCTGTTTTTTATTTCAACTAACTTTCAAATGCAAATATTTTCAAAATTTTATAATTCATATTTAAACTTCAGCTTATTTCAAATCCCTTATAAAATGCATCACAGTTTTGATTTAAAAGTCAAATAAAGATTGTATTTGGAAAATATATATTAAGAGAAATGCAAAAAAATTTTCAGACATATACAGTAGTTAGATTTTGTAGTTCTCATAATCTTTAAAGGAAGTTATCAGATATACTGCAATAATGAGATGAATAGTATACTAAACAGTGGAAAATAGGAAAAATAATTGGAAAATAACATAGACTGATTCTTGCTTGTATTAATGTTATTCCATACATGAGAATCTTTTTTAATACATTATATCTTAAAAATCAATCTGATAATGAATTGGGCACAAGGTTAGTCTTAATTAATTCAGTCTCCTGTGAGAGAGCATAAATGAAATATAATCCATTTTAATCTTCATTTACCTTCTTTAAAAATGAGAGGAAACTTCTATTTCAACCTTACTGTGTTAGTATTTTAGTTTAATAACAGAATGAAAATATATGGAAGTCAGTTAAATACCGTCTTGGATTTTTTAAGGAGCATTGGCTCTATCCTGAGTATTTCATTGACATTAATGCAGTTTACCCAATTAAAAGCTACATTAAATTCTCTGTCTTCACTGCAGTTGTCAATTATGCTCCCGTCAGGTCACTACCCTCTCCCCAAACTTTTATTACTAAATTACCTTGATGAAGTGATGCTTAAATTTCTCCGTGGTACTTTCTGAAGTTATGACACTAATTTTCATTCAGGATCATATCACCATCTATCAGACTATTTCTTGAGAATCTGTTCTAGCAAATACACACACACTCACACACACAAAGTGCCTCAGGCTTTGCAATATTTCACATAGAGATACTTAGAGGGAAAAAAATAGCTGGTGTTAAAAAAAAAATGGAGATGTATACCTTCGGCTGATTCACGTTGAGGTTTGACAGAGAACAGCAACATTATTTAAAGCAATTATCCTTCAATAAAAAATAATTTTTTAAAAAAAGGTTTAAAAAAAAGAAAAATGGAGGAAACACTACCCACTACAATAACTATAAAGACATATAAAAAATAAGCAACGGTGCTCAGAAAATACAGTTCATACACAGTGAAAACTAATACCAATGTGCAATTCTGATATCTGTAAGAAACATACACTGAAAAGAAAACATATGATTTACACTTTACCCAAAATTTATATAAGAGCATATTTGAGATCTGTCTTATATGATTCAGACAGTCTGCCACACAATATTAAAATACTTTGCACCTTCCTGACTCTTGACTTAGAGACCTAGCATCTCTAATCACTAAAATATTGAAGTATCATGCCTACCCTGAAGGAACTTATTTATTAAGCAGCCCAGCCCAAATTCTTCTCACACTCTCCTTTATCCGTTGTTACTACAGTTTTAGAACATTATAGTCTGCAGCTCCCCCCCACCATAATATGTAGGCTAAAAGCAAAGGGTAAAGTGAATAAAAGTAGTACATTTGTTATTTGTTTTCCAGTCCCATCATTTTATGGTAAACAGGAAGGGAAAGTGGAAGCAGTGACAGGTTTTCTGTGGCTCCAAAATCACTGTGGACAGTGACTGCAGCCACAAAATTAAAAGATGCTTGCTTCTTGGAAGAAAAGCTATGACAAACCTAGACAGCGTATTAAAAACCAGAGACATCACTTTGGAGACAAAGGTCTATATAGTCAAAGCTACGGTTTTTCCAGTAGTCATGTATGGATATGAGTTGGACCCTAACGAAGGCTGAGCGCTGAAGAATTGATGCTTTTGAACTGTGGTGTTGCAGAAGACTCCTGAGAGTCCCTTGGACTGCAGGAGGTCCAACCAGTCAATCCTAAAGGAAATCAACCCTGAATATTGGAAGGACTGATACTGAAGCTGAAACTCCAATACTTTGACCACCTACTACGAAGAGCTGACTCATTGGAAAAGACCCTGATGCTGAGAAAGATTGAAGGCAAAAGGAGAAGGGGACAATATTGATGGACAAGAAATGGTTACATAGCATCACTGATTCAATGCACCAGAATTTGAGCAAACTCTGGAAGGTAGTGGAGGACAGAGGAGCCTGGCATGCTACAGGCCGTGAGGTAGCAAAGAGTCAGACACGACTTTGCAGCTGAACAAAAACACCATCATAAAAGATTGAGAATGCAGAGCAGATTCAAGGGGGAAGAACTCCAGCAGCATGGCAAATATCATAGTAAGTGGTGATGCCTGTGATTAGAGAAATCTTGTGAGCAAGGTTAAAAAAGGATATCATAAATAATACTCAAACATTATTAACCATAATGGGGAAAATGATAAATGGAACTGCATAAAATGAAAAACTTCTTATCAAAAGACATCATTAAGAAATTGAAAGGACAAACCACAGTCCAGGAGATGATATTTTCACATGTGCCTAACAGAAGACTCACAAGGAACTTCCAGAAATCATAAGTAAAAGCCAGGGAAGCTAATAAAACAACAGGAAAAGACCTTAAGCATGTATTTATAAAAGGAGATATCCAAATTGCCAATAGCATGAGAAAAGTTGCATGCTCAGTAGCTCAGTCATGTCCAACTCTTTGCAACACCATAGACTTTAAACCACCAAGTTCTTCTGTCCATGGAATTTTCCAGGCAAGAATACTGGAGTGGGTTGCCATTTATTTCTCCAGGATATCTTCCCAACTCAGGGATTGAACACGTGTCTCCTGCGTCTCCTGCATCAGCAAGCGGCTTCTTGACCACTGTGCCCCAGGAAATTAGTCAAGTCCTAAATCTAAATACACCCATTCCTGCTGCTGCTTCTGCTAAGATGCTTCAGTCATGTTCGACTCTGCATGACCCCATAGACAGCAGCTCACCAGACTCCTCTGTCCGTGGAATTCTCCAGGCAAGAATACTGGAGTGGATTGCCATTTCCTTCTCCGATACCCATTCCTATGACTCTGTAAATTGACTCCTAGGCAAGCGGCCAAAAGAAAATCACACATATGTAAAAAAGTATATAACTCAGATGTCTATCAACAGAAAAAGAGATAAAAATATAAATCACTGTATTGCCTTAGTCAGCCTGGGCAGCTATAACAAAAACACCATCGACTGAGTGGCTTAATCAACAGAATTTTATTCCTCACAGTTATGGAGGTTGGAAGTCTAAGATCAGCATGATAGCAAGGCTGGGCTCTGGTGCAAACCCTCTTCCTGGCTCATAAATAGCCACCTTCTAAAAGATCCTAATATTCCTGGGAGATAGAGAGCTCTGGGCCCTTCATCTACTTTCCCTTTCAAGAGCACTGAGCCCATCAGCAGGACTCCATCCCTCTGCTTCCACCCAAACCCACTTACTTCCCAAGAGCCTCACCTCTGAGCACTATCCCATTATGAATCAGGGCCTCAGCATATAAATTTTGAGGGACATAAACTTTCAATCCATAGCAGATCTATTTATACGAGGGAAAACCTCACTTAATGAAAATAAATGCAG
Source organism: Cervus canadensis (assembly GCF_019320065.1). Taxonomy (NCBI): domain Eukaryota; kingdom Metazoa; phylum Chordata; class Mammalia; order Artiodactyla; family Cervidae; genus Cervus; species Cervus canadensis. The sequence continues at coordinate 24,314,067 of NC_057408.1, read as the reverse complement.
CACACTGACAAGTGTACTTGCTGTAATGTAATGGTAATGACAGGTAACGGGATTCCCAGGTGGCTCAGTGGTAAAGAATCCGCCTGACAATGAAGGAGACGTGGGTCCACCCCTGGATCGGGAAGATGCCCTGGAGAAGGGGATGGCAGCCCACTCCAGTACTCTTGCCTGGAGAATCCCAGGGACAGAGGAGCCTGGCGGGCCACAGTCCATGAGGTCGCAAAGAGTGGCCCACTGAGTGACTAAGCACGAATGCACAACAGGTAACACCTTGCAGCTAGAATTTTGAGAAAACGAAGTCAGATGTAAGAATATATAATATTCCATTTATATAAAGTACCAAATAGGAAAAAGTTATCCATGGCATTGTAAGTCAGATATTTTCCTTTGTGAGGTAGTGACCAGAAAGGGCACAAAGACACCCTGCTAGGATTTCCTAACGTTCTTACTTGTATTTCCTAGTTACATTTGTGGGCATCTTTACTCTGAAAAGTATTTAAAAGTTTTATGCCTATAATCTGTACACATTTTAAGGGTTTGTTATAGGACAGTGAAGATAACTTTTAAAATATTTAGGGAAAGAGGATAAAAATGATACCCCTACTGTCAAAGAGAAGTGTCCTGGGTTAAGCTTATAAATAACTTGGTATTAGACTGTAAAGTGAGTTTTTAAAAAGTTCAAAAACCTCCAACATTATAATTGAAAGAGGGTTATTGTGTGTTGACAGACAGTAGCCTTAACATATCTCAATACTTCAAGAATTGGAAATGAGAAAAATTAACATTGGCCTCTTGGGGGAAAAAATCATTGCATGATGAATTAAAGTAAATGATTAAAGCAACATTTCTCTAAAATGACATTCTGAGAAATCAAGATGGAAACTTCAGGAGGTTGTTTGGAATCCTTGAAAAAGTGTAAGAGTATGTGCCCATTTTATAATTAATGGGGAAATCCAAGTAAGCACAGATTGAGATAAGGTGTGGTTTGAAATCAAAAGCAAAGGGGGAGATGAGAAAATATTGCAAGGGAATTAAAAGCTCAAAAGGCAGAATTATGTTCAACTGTTATAAGACTATTAAAATATTTTTTAAATGTACTAAAAATGTAGCATTAAAACTTTAATAGAGAGGAAGAAGAGCAAATAGGTGCAACTGATGAAAAGTAACAGATATTAAAGTGAGGGAGGAAAATGCCAACATATATTTATAATTTATATTCCCCCAATGGAGTGACTAGATCAAATAAAGTAAAATAAGCTGAGACATGCCTGAGGAAAAGTTTTAGACTAAAAAAATCCATCTTTAAGGAAAATGAAAGGTTGACACTTCATTGATGAAAATTAGATGTAAAAATTGCATCTAAAGGTATCCTCAATAATCATGAATTGTATATGTGAGCTGGCAAGAGCCCTAACAAACATTCTGTTAGATGTATTATTTATTAAAATTGGAAAAGAGACTTGAGTATACCAGTGTCAAATTTCTCCATGTAAATGAAGTGTCAGAAGACAATAGATTGATATGTCCAGCACTTGAAGAGCAATATATTACAAATAAAGAATATAAAATATAGGCAAACTTTCATATATGTTGATGACAAAGAGATACTCTCAGACACAAACAATTAACAACTAGAACACATAATACCATCCTCACAGGGGAAAAGAGTTATTAAAGGATGGGGAGGGAGGTAGGAGGGAGGTTCAGGATGGGGAACACATGTACACCCATGGCTGATTCATGTCAATGTATGGCAAAAACCACTATAATATTGTGAAGTAACTAGCTTCCAATTAAAATAAATAAATTAATAAAAGCTAAAATAAATAAGACTTATAGAGGAGAAAAGGCAATATTAACAATCTAAATTAAAAACTCATTGTACTAAAAACTGAGCACAGAAAACACTTAAGATATTAAAATCTGATTAATGTAAATCTAGTCGACAATAACTGCAAATGTTATAATCAATTTGGAATGAAAAGATACATGAGAAATAATATATGACATAATAAACTGAACTAAAAACATAGGTCTGACAGTATTGAGAAAATTAAATGTAAGTCCTATGGAGGTGAATTGCCACAAATAGGTTAGTTCCTATATGTTCTACCAGGAATTCCTTACATGACATATAAAATTAATGGCTGAGGAAATGGCAGCAGGAAGATTTTGTTTAGAAATAGATGATTAGACATAATTACACATACATAATTAACATGTTAATACATATAATTTATATTCTCATTGATGTGGCCATGTCCAACATAGCAAAATGAACAATCTAAGATATTTCTGAAGGAAAGTTTTTATGCTAAAAATAGTCATTTCTATTTTTTCATATGAATCCTTTTTAATTGAAGCATAATTGCTTTACTACGTTGGCCTCTGCCATACATCAGTATGAGTCAGCCACAAGTAAGAAAACCATTCCTAAGCAAAATTAAAAGATGACCTTTCTTTTTGATCAAAATTACAAATAAAAGCTGCATCTGAAGACTCAAAGATTTGTGTATCCTTTAAAAACTAGGTAAGGGGCATGACTGGCTTCACTGGTGGCTCAGCAGTAGAGTCCATCTGCAAGACAAGAGACACGATTTCCATTCTTGGGACAGGCAGGTTCCCTGTGGAAGGTAATAGCAACCCACTCCAGTATTCTTGCCTGGGAAACCCCATGAACAGAGGAGCCTGGTGGGCTACTGTCCATAGGGTCGCAAAGAGTCGGACATGACTTAGCAACTAAATAACAACAAAGGAACATAGGGTTGCAAAGAGTCGGACATGACTTAGCAACTAAATAACAACAAAGGAACATAACTTCTAGTGAGGTCATGAATAGGATTCTCTGGCCTCATAGTCCAAAGGCAGTTCCAAGAGACCACCTTTATGAATAACAATTCTGGCACCTACTATTGTAGCCCTTCTTTAATTCTGTCTTTATAGTTATTCTAACACGTTTTAAAATTATGTATAAATACACATATAAACTGTATATATATACTTAAAACTACACATATATTTACATATTAAAACTACATACATGCATAACTTTAAACTATAAATATGATTTGAAATATGTATTCATAGTTTTCAAACACTCTCTAATGTTAACATAACCTAATTTGGCATTTATCCTGAATTTCAAATGCCTTTCAGTCTAATCAGTTCAACAATTTGTGATCATACATAACTTCATGTCTATAAATTTTTGCCATTCCCATAAATAACAACACTATTCTTCCAGGAAACTCAGGTAAGAAATCACAGTTACCTTTAACTTACTTCTCTTCTCTTCCAGAATTCCCATAACAAATCAATCACGGGAAATACTTTCTAATTTGTTTTTCTGGGGAAGGTTTTCAAATGAATAATGTATCTTAAAAGAACTTATTGATTTCTAATTCAATTTAAGAAAAACTGTTTTAAACCCAAGACATTCAAAAAACATTGTCACAGCCATCCAAAGTCCATTACCTGGAATGAAACCCAGGATGTTAAAATACAGGGAGCAGAATCTAAAAATTCAAAGGTTATAAAGGATTTTTTCAGTAAAAATTGATTTTTTAGTAAAAAAGGATTATAAGCATTTTTTTTAGTAAAAGATGTTCACTACCAAAATTATTTCATAAAGAAATAGTAAAGCATTGTAAACCAAAAACTGTAGGATAAAGGGAGACATTAGTTAATGCATAATGTCATTTCTCCCTCAAATAAAGAGAGCTTCAGCCTCAAAATAAATTTAAACAAAGAACAGGCAATTCCAAACTTATCAACATTTTTTAATATAAAAAAGAGGAAAGAAGTATGAAACCATTCTATCCTACCAGGTGAAAAAGCTGAACAAACTGAAAAATTGACACAGCTTCTCGGATCTGTAAGCGAAGTGGGGTCACAGGGCAAACTGCTGCCCCTAAAATTGGAAAGGCAGATAGAGAGAATCACAGCTTGTAGAGATGAAACTTCTTTGGGCCTCAGACAGTAAAGAATCAGCCTGCAATATGGGAGATCTGGGTTCGATCCCTGGGTCGGGAAGATCCCCTAGAGAAGAGCATGGCAACCCACTCCAGTATTCTTGCCTGGAGAATGCCATGGACAGAGGAGCCTGGTCCATGGGGTCGCAGAGTCAGACACGACTGAGCATGCAAGCCACTACAGGCATTGCAATTTCTTTTTTTGGTCTACATTGTAATTATAGCATGCTCCAATACAAGGAGGGCAATTGCTTTCCATGGAAAGAGAGATATAGTGAACCAGGAGGTTGTTTGGAAAACAAGTGACTTCCTTTGGGTTTTAGAGATTTAAAACAAAAACTCAGTGGGCTTAAGGAAGCTGTTAAAATGATACAGTTTCAGCTCATACAGAAAGATTTACTAATTAAATTTAAAGTGCCTTGAAACTATAATTTAAAAGATTTATTTAGAAGCCATTAAATTCCTAAGACAGCTAAATTTAAATTTTTGTCCTTAGGTGATTGTGAAAGCAAGACTATCATTTATTAGTCCAAACTACTTTCAGCAGTGATTCCAAAGCAAGCGGCAAATAAATATAGCTACACATACTTATAGTTGGCTTGGAGCTATTTTTATGGCAGCATTACCTGCAGTTTCTTCCTATTTCTACTGATGAACTAATTAACATTCTCACATAGATATTCATCAAACCTTGATTTGGGGCAGGAGATAAGCATAAAAACAACAGAAGACAAATATTTGCATGTAAAACATCTGCTTTGTCAGCACCACAATCCTAGCTATATTAATTTAGCAATAATAATACAGCCTAGAGAGCATCTATCAGGCAGGTTTGCAAATTGAGGCTAATGCCCTTGCAAATGAGATTACATTTACATATTCTACATTGTGGGAGTCATCAAAACATTCTTTAAAAAATATTAATTTAGAGAGCTAACATGATCTCCTAATATTTGAATGAAAATTATAGGAAATGTCATACCAGTCATTATGCTAAATTTGTATTTCATCACAGTAGAATAATGAGTTAAAGGCCGGATAATAAAAGTGTAACAAATAATACATCTAGCCACAATTTATTTTTATTTACATGGAATTCTGTAAAGGGTAATGCTTGCCAATTCCTAGTCATGCTAGACATAGGAAACTTAGCCAAAATGTTAAAATTAATTCTACCTCTATTTTGCCTTTCATACTCATGTTCAAAATTACACTGTAGGATTTTATTTAACCTGTGACTGTATCATTACAATAAAATGATTTTCCAATCATTTAAATCAACTTTTGGAAAGAGATCTATGCACAATTTAATTCATACTACATTAAGCCTAAATATAAATATAATTAATATTATAACAGAAGAATTCTGATAAGCACTGCCAAATAATCAGTCCAGTAGAGCTGGCATTACTATGTTTATTGTGATCAAGACAATTATTTTACCGACCGAGTGGGACTGTTCAATTTTTCTTGGTCTGCTCACCTCTGATTTATTTTGCACTGAAATATTTATTCTCACTTCATTATTAGTCACACAATATTTTTATTGTTTAGAAAAGACTTATTCAAAATACGGTCATCAATACTGTATCTTTTGTTTTTCATTAACACTTTCTTTCTTCCCAAAGTACTCTACCTAATGTCCACTACAGTTCTTTTTTAATAAAGCTTTTTTTAATAAAATTATTTTAACAAAATAAATTTTTAAAATTATTTAAATTATTTGATAAAATTAAATAATCAAATAATTCCTATTAATTATTAATACATAATTAAGATTATTTAATAAAGATTTTTTAACAAAATATCTTTTCTGTTGTGTCTTTCTGCTGTTTAATGTTGCTTTCCTTCAAGCATAAAGATGGGGAGATTTTATGGAATTTAGTTTCTTTTCAGGAAGACATTTTCTGACTGAATCAACACAGCTAAAACCAGATACTTTGTATGGCACAGAACCATCACATTCCTTCATTCAGCTGAGTTCTGGAAAACCACACCCTACTTCATACCCTGAGGAGACAGCAATAAGGAAACAGGAAGAATGGGAAGAGAGCCCAAAAGGGAGGGGATATATGTATAGCTTCTGGAGAAGGGAATGGCAATCCACTCCAGTATTCTTGCCTGGAGAATTCCACGGACAGAGAAACTTGGGGGGGGCTACAGTCCGTGGGGTCGCAAAGAGTCAGACACGACTGAGTGACTGACACACACACACACACACACACACACACACACACACACGTATACATGTGGCTGATTCATTTTGCTGTACAGTAGAAACTAACATAACATTTTAAAGCAACTATACCCCAATAAAAATTAATTAAAAAAAAAAAAGAAAATAGGGAGGAAACACCTACACACTTGCAGTCTGCAAGCAAAGAAACATTCCTTTGGCAGCAGAAATTCTGGAGCACTATTATCTAGGCATCCTATCACAGAAGTTCAAAAAAAGGGTCTTAAACAAAGACCCTGTGGGTAAAGGGTAGAATAAAATCTTCAGTTATGGGATTTAGATTGCATATTCCAAGTTCATGACTAATATCATGAACATGAGCACTATATCAATGGAATCACAGGAGACTCAAATTCACCACTTACATTATTGACAAATATTTATAAGAACTTCAAAAGTATATATAAACTTCAAATTTCTATCAGTATTTATAAAGGATTTCACTGTAATGCCCTCCAAATAGTCTATGTATTTGTTCTTCCTCTATTAATTGTTCATTTACATACTCCTCCTCTTGTGTTTTTTTCTTAGTGCTTATGTGGATCACTAGGAAGGAGGGCTCCTATATTCACAGGTTCTGGAGACACAGGTTCATCCTTGGTTTGGGAAAATCCCTCAGGGAAAGAAATGGCAACACACTCCAGTATTTTTACCTGGAGAATCCCATGGACAGAAGAGCCTAGCGGGCTACAGTCCACGGGGTCACAGAGTTGGACTCAACTGAGCATGCGTGTGTGCTGAGGAACCTCAGAAAATTTCATATTTGTCTTCTCTGAATATATCAAAAATTGGGTCAATATAGATATCGCCAAGGTCTAGGATAAAAGCCATTATGCTAAGTTTGGTCCTTGTGAAAAAGATGATCTAGAAAAAAAATTAGTTTTCTTCATGCTAATTCATGAATTTTTATTGTCTTTTGCCTTTTGAATCTTTCCATTTGCTGACCCAAGTAACTTAACTCTTTTTCATCATGTTTATAATTACAGAAACTATAAAGTCACATTTACAAACACTGCTGACAATTTAAGAAGCACACCTATCACTATAGTTTTAATCTATATTTTCCAGAGGCTGTGTGGCTAAATCTAATGGTGTTAATATTTAGTGTGTGAAGAAGGTTAAAGAGAGTCCTCCCAAGTAAGTTTTGATTCTTAAAATAGGATTATCTTATTTCCATATACCGTTTTTTTTTAAAAGAGGCTGCAAAGACTTTATTTTGATTTTAATAGACAAGTGGACTTCATTAAAATAACTTGAGCAACTTAGAGCAATTGTTCTATGGCGATTTCATATATTTTATTGATTTTGCACAAACATCATTCTATATTCAACAATGTGTTAGAAAAGATATAGTGTTTATTTTGCACCTTCAATTTCATATTCATATACACTGATAAGAGAATAGATAACTCTTACTAAGAGGTAACAGAGCTATATGAAAGTGAGAATTAATGCTGAAACTCTCATATGCAAACATGTTGATAAAAAAGCAAATATCCAATACATCATAGAAAGGAAAAATATCAAGATGATTTAGAATTTCAAATGCAAAAGAGGAAAATTATAGGCATACTCCAGAAAGTTTAATATTGAAAGTGTTTTACTGGGTAAAAATTAAAAGAAATACTTGGTTTCCTACCTTAAATATGTTTCTTAGAATTAGAAAATAAATGTATATTTCTTTTATTTAGATAAAATGTATATTTTTTATTTAGATATCAACAGTAATGGAATACTTATTTATGATCCTCAAATGCTACCAGATTAAGTATTAAGATATGTTTTCTTTTGCACCCTGGGGCTTTGTTGCCTAGGAAATAAGACAGGCTGCAGAGGATATCTGATATGGAGAAAAATCATTTATCAAAAATACTGAGTGTAAATATTGCCCAAGGGATGAGAAAGAGTATTTTCAAGAAATTTCTAATCCAATGAAAACAGTCTACAGGTACAGCTGGACATTAACTATAAACAAATAGGCTAAGCAATAGATATGAAACTCCATGGGGAAGAGAACGGGCTATTAAATGAGGTGGAAATTAGAGAGGGCTAACAGAAAAGGCCAGTGTAACATGACCTTGAGCTTGTTACAGAAATAACTTGTATATAGAAATGGGAGAGGTCTATGGAAGCATGTGTGATAGGCCCCAAGAGATGAGAAGAATAGCAAACAGTACAATTTGGCTAATGTAAATGATTTTTAAAGATAAATAACAGGTCATAAAATTGAGGTGGAAAATTTGAACAGTCAACAGGAAGCACGACATGTTTAACAAACAGGTTAAAAGGTTTGTATTTTTATTTTTGAAAAACAATATTGAGGATACCTGAAGAAATTTCCAAGGGAGAAGATTCTATTAACACTACTGGTAGAGTATAAAATGGGTTGACATGAGGAAAAGACCAGAAGAGAAGAGGCCTGTTCAGAAATAGCTTTAAGGAAGGAGATTTGAAAAATAAGTGGTTATATAGTTGTCTATGTAGAAACTTTCATTTGAAAGTATAAATACATACTTTATGTTAAAGGTAACAGAAGAGAAAAAGGAAATGAATGGTATTGGCCATAGTCTTTGAATGTGGAGTATAAAAATCAATGTCACATATTTATAAATAGCCAACTTGAAGCTCCAATAATTTGGCCACCTGATGCAAAGAGTCGACTCATTAGAAAAGACCCTTACACTGGGAAAGATTGAGGGGAGGAGAAGAAGGGGACAACAGAGGATGAGATGGTTGGATGACATCACCAACTCAATGGACATGAGTTTGAGCAAACACCAAGAGACAGTGAAGAACAGGGAAGCCTGGTATGCTGCAGGCTATGGGGTTGCAGAGAGTAGGACACAAACTTAGTGACTGAACAACAACTTCAAACCTATATATTTTTCAAATGCAAAACTAATAAAAGAGCTGTATATGGTCCAAACAGATTCATGCTTCCTATATTCACCTTATTCCAACCAAGATAGTAGGAAACTGAAATGACTTCAGTATTTTAAAACTAAAAGTGTGTTTAAATTAACTAACATTTTATGATTCCTCAATTTAAAAGAATATGTGTAATCTAAATGGAATATAAGATTAAAGTGAATAAAAACTAACATTAAATAGCATCTTATTTTCAATTTTATTCTAATGAGTTTATTTGCCTATTTATTAATTCTGAAGGGAGAAAGCTCTGACAGAAATTACCCTATGCATGTTTCTGAATACTTAGTAATTTGAGGAAGGAAAACAGTAAAAAATGTAGGATCCAGTGGTGCCAACATTTATTAACTTAGAAACGAGACCATGTTTGTTTGAACATATCTTCCAAAACTATAGACGCTTTCTTGGCAAGTTCCAGTTAGGGAATTATATTTAATTATTCTTAGCCATTCAAAAACCTTTAGGCAAATATTATCTATTAATTAGATGAATGGGCTTCCCAGGTGGCGCTAGTGGTAAAGAACCCACCTGCCAATGCAGGATGTGTAAGAGACACAGGTTCAGTCCCTGGGTCAGCAAGATCCCCTGCAGGAGAAAATGGCAACCCACTCCAGGGTTATTGCCTCTGGAATCCCATGGACAGAGGGGCCTGGAGGGTCACAGTCCATGGGATCAAAAAGAGTCGGACACGACTTAGCACACCATAGCCCAATTAGATGAATGACAAAATACATGGGGCATTTGTCACATTTGACACATATACAGAAGTCACTGACTGGAATAGATCAGATAAGTATTATTTTCATAATTATTTTTTAGTTCAGTTCAGCTCAGTTCAGTTCAGTCACTCAGTCGTGTCCGACTCTTTGCGACCCCATGAGGTGCAGCATGCCAGGCCTCCCTGTCCATCACCAACTCCTGGAGTTTACTCAAACTCACGTCCATCAAGTCGGTGATACCATCCAGCCATCTCATCCTCTGTCGTCCCCTTCTCCTCCTGCCCCCAATCCCTCCCAGCATCACGGTCTTTTCCAATGAGTCAACTCTTCGCATGAGGTGGCCAAAGTACGGGAGTTTCAGCTTCAGCATCAGTCCTTCCAATGAACACCCAGGACTGATCTCCTTTAGGAGGGACTGGTTGGATCTCCTTGCAGTCCAACGGACTCTCAAGAGTCTTCTCCAACACCACAGTTCAAAAGCATCAATTTTTCAGCGCTCGGCTTTCTTCACAGTCCAACTCTCACATCCATACATGATCACTGGAAAAACCATAGCCTTGACTAGACGGACCTTTGTTGGCAAAGTAATGTCTCTGCTTTTTAACATGCTATCTAGGTTGGTCATAACTTTCCTTCCAAGGAGTAAGCGTCTTTTTATTTCATGGCTGCAATCACCATCTGCAGTGATTTTGGAGTCCCCAAAAACAAAGTCTGACACTGCTTCCACTGTCTCCCCATCTATTTCCCATGAAGTGATGGGACCAGATGGCATGATCTTAGTTTTCTGAATGTTGAGCTTTAAGCCAACTTTTTCACTCTCCTCTTTCACTTTCATCAAGAGGCTTTTTAGTTCCTCTTCACTTTCTGCCATAAGGGTGGTGTCGTCTGCATATCTGAGGTTATTGATATTTCTCCCAGCAATCTTGATTCCAGCTTGTGCTTCTTCCAGCCCAGTGTTTCTCATGATGTACTCTGCATATAAGTTAAATAAGCAGGGTGACAATATACAGCCTTGATGTACTCCTTTTCCTATTTGGAACCAGTCTGTTGTTCCATGTCCAGTTCTAACTGTTGCTTCCTGACCTGCATATAGGTTTCTCAAGAGGCAGGTCAGGCGGTCTGGTAGTCCCATCTCTTTCAGAATTTCCCACAGTTTATTGTGATCCACACAGTCAAAGGCTTTGGCATAGTCAATAAAGCAGAAATAGATGTTTTCCTGGAACTCTCGCTTTTTCGATGATCCAGCGGATGTTGGCAATTTGATCTCTGGTTCCTCTGCCTTTTCTAAATCCAGCTTGAACATCTGGAAGTTCACGGTTCATGTATTGCTGAAGCCTGGCTTGGAGAATTTTGAGCATTACTTTACTAGCGTGTGAGATGAGTGCAATTATGCAGTAGTTTAAGCAGTCTTTGGCATTGCCTTTCTTTGGGACTGGAATGAAAACTGACCTTTTCCAGTCCTGTGGCCACTGCTGAATTTTCCAAATTTGCTGGCATATTGAGTGCAGCACTTTCACAGCATCATCTTTCAGGATTTGAAATAGCTCAACTGGAATTTCATCACCTCCACTAGCTTTGTTCATAGTGATGCTTTCTAAGGCTCACCTGACTTCACATTCCAGGATGTCTGGCTCTAGGTGAGTGATTATTTTTAGCCAGTGGAAAATTGCTTCGAAAGTTTGAAACTATTGGGAACAGATATGTATAATACCTAGGTTGAAATCAGCTGACATCGTCAAAAGACCATATGCTTTTGTGTTTACACCGTATTTAAAACTTTACAGAGCCAGCTGGCTTTATTTCATAATCTAATTACATATAAAAATGTTCAGCTAAATATTGCAAGCTTGCCAAAAATTACTTTAAATATCTTCATCCTCTGTGTTATTGAATTTGCATGTTTCATAACTCCTATCCTTGTAATTACTGTTTTGTTTTTCATTGTTCATCTTTTAATAAAATATCATTTACTTTGCCTAATATATTTTGTTCTGCCTAGTAAATTAGTATGGACGCTACGTGAATTATGATTTCCCTGATGGCTCAGTGAGTAAAGAACCTGCCTGCAATGCAGGAGACACAGGAAACATGGGTTTGATCCCAGGGTCAGGAAGATCCCCCGAAGAAGGAAATGGCAACCCATTCCAGTAACCTTGCCTGAGAAATCCTATGGGCAGAAGAGCCTGGTGAGCTACAGTCCATGGGGTTGCAAGAGTCAGACACGACTTAGCAACTAAATCACCATGTGAATTATAAACAGAAATAATCTTTTGAAGGCAGATGTATGTATATACACATATGTATGTATGTGTCTATATATCTATATATCAACACAAAGCATATATATCCAAATATATACATGCTTCATATTCATATGAATCAAGGAAAAAGAAAACGCTCCACATTCCAACATGTGCCATTATCATGTAAGCGTACAATACTCACTCAACAAAAACAACTATTATTTGACAATAAATGAGATATATATTATTCAATAATTTGATGCATACAATAGCATTTTTATCCTAATACTGCATATTCTCTTCATAGTACTTATATAAGATAGCTGAATTTTGGATGAAAGGAGCTGCCATTTTTTAATAGATGTACCTCTTCTCTCTAATCCTTCCTATTATAATTTTTAGTAAGATATTGTACCGCCCTTCTTAAAATGTGTAAAAATCAACATTTTCTGCCCATATGTTATGATTTTATGGGTTTCTTTAAAAATTCCCCTTGGCCCATGGAAGACATGAATTGATTAATAGCAAAATGAATGTCTTCTTTGTTTTATTCTCTTAAATATTTAAAAACATTGTTTAATTTTTTAAAAAATTATGTTTATATTTTAAAAGTACCCTGAATCCTTAATATCTTCACATCATAGGAAGATAAACTTTACACTAAAGTCATGCATAATTAATTTATGCTAGAGAAAATGATCATGAACAGCATTTACAAAATAAATGGGAGATGTTTTTTATAAAGTAAACATTTTCAGTGGCTCATTAAAACAAAGTTAAAATTTTATGTTCTTGTGATTCTAAGATTGCTTACTTTAAATGAATCAGTTATGGAGACTTGAATACAAAACTCCTTTTGGATGTACTATTTATATTTTTAAAATCTGAAATTGCATGTCTTAATTTATGAGGATAATTTTACAATTTCAGAATTTAGAGGAAAATGCCTACTCTGCTTTCTGGAATATTTTCTAAAATTCTCTCTTTATTTCTATTGCCTGGGTACTTGAAATCTAATATTGCTGTTACCAAAAGTACTATTTCATGCTCAGTCAGTTAAGATGGATTCATGGCTTAAAACTGGCTCTTAAACCATCTCTCCACCATTCAATTTTCCCAATCTTCAGTTACGGCCCAACTGAGCTCTTCACCATTTTTATCATATTCCTGAGCTTTTTCCATCTACCTTTTTTTTTTCCCCCAGACCCAGAAGTCACTCCTTTCTCCAAAAATTGTGCATCCCTTTAAACCTACTTCAAATCATTTCTCTTTGATAAAACATTTTCCATGCTATCTCTCCTCCAATAATCTTTCTCTTCTTTGAATCCAGTTATTTTTATCTCTGCCGCTCATTTGGAAATTTTTCTTTCTTTGATGTTGTTTGAACTAGCTGTTATTTGTCTGATGTATGTCCTAGAACAGAGGAGCAATGTCTAATATAGTTTTCTAACTGACACTCTGATACAATACTTACACTGTAAAATTTTGTTACTTAATTGCTGGATCTAAATTTGGGTGAATAGCTTTATTGTTCCAATTATATTTAACTGCATTTCCCTACCTAGATTTCAGGGTCATTCAATTAAAAAAAGAATGACTTATTTTTTCCATGTTTCTGCAAGTACAATGTTTATGAGGTTATCTCAGGAAACAGCACCCATGTCAGATAGCAGTGAACTAACTGGTCAATGAAATTTTGGGACTTATTCCACATAATCAATTGCAAAAAGAGATGATTAAGTCTATAAAATGATTATCTGTTAAATGGAGACAAAATATTATTAACATGCATATAACACAATATATATGTGTCTTCAGATAGAAATATACACATATATGAGAGAGAGAGAGGAGAATATGTATAAATAAATATGCATTTTAGGCGGGAAATGGACTTGAACAGGAAAATCAAACTAATTTGGTGACATTTCAGAGTCTTCAGGAAACTGTTTCATTCTTTTCTGGATCAACTTAAGCAACATTGCTCTTGAAATCTCCTAAAAGCCCAAATAAACTTAACTATAATAAAACCACTTTAAACTGTGAAGCATTACAAAACATTGGCTATTATTATTTTCTATTAATTTTTTGTCTAAAGTTTAAGTTGGGTAGAATAATATCCCTACCATCTAAGATATAAATAATGTTTTCTGTAACAAAACAAGGACTCAAAATTCATAATACCTCTTTTCTTCTTACAAATGACTTTATCCCAGCATGATTTAATTATGACTGGGAGGCTTAGCAATATAATCTAAGGATCAGAGAAAATGAGTGATGGCTTCAGATTCTAATGTTGCTACTTAAGTTTAATAAAGCACCTGCATGTCAGTCTCTTCATCTAGAAAAGGTACATAAAACCAACTGGCACAGTTGTTTTGCAACCAAAGGTATAAAAACACCTGGCACTGTGTGTATTTCATGAGAGACACTTAACAAGTGGAAATAATGCTATTTGCATTATCTTTTAGAAGGAATATATTAATTTCTACCTCTGTGTTTTATTATGCCAAATAGAATCTGCTATATAATTTTCTCCTCTCTCATCCAATATCCGTGACTAAACCAAATTCATCAACATGTCAGTTGCACTCTGGAAGTCTGTACCATCCTGACGTCTCAAACTTTAAATTCTGTAAATTACATCCTTCTAAGTCAAAAGCACTTTATGCTGATTTTTAGCATATTGAAATTTTATGTAGTAGTGATAAACCAAAATAGTCTGTTCAGGGATTGAAGGATAATGACTGATTTTTTTTTTTTTCAGTTTCCAAATGCCTATATTCAATGCATGTCATGCACTTTGGTAGACAATGGGGACAAAAGGCATAAAAACCACTAAACTCTTGCCTTTGGGAATATGTCAGTATTACTGAGAAGGAAAAAAGAAAATATCCACAGTGCAACTTATAAATATCATGTTAAAAGCCTGGACAATATATCATCTGGACTCAAAGAAGGTAAGAGGCACAGAGCACTAAATGCCATGGCTTACATGGAGGGGACAGTAGAGGAGTCGATGCCTAAGGACCACAGATTGTCAGCTGGACAAGGACAAGTAGAAAGATTCTATCCCAGCACAAGCTGCATGGGAAACTTTCCAACCAGATGCTGTAGCAAGGAAATGTAAATGAAAATATGAAAGACAATCTAAAAATAATAAGGCATCCTGAAAACAGAAAGAACTCTCTCTTCTAACATCTCCTCCAGGGTAATCGTGACATAGATTCAGAAAAAGTTTTTAAAGACTTATTGCAATGACATGAAATTCTATCTTTAACTTCCCCAACCTGATCTAAGAAAAAGTCAACAAATAGGTGACACAGTGGTGAAGAATCCGCCTGCCAATGCAGGAGATGCAAGAGACTCAGGTTCAATCCCTGGGTCAAGAAGATCCCCTAGAGAAGGAAATAGCAATCCACTCTAGTATTCTTGCCTGAAAAATCCCATAGACAGAGGAGCCTGATGGGCTAAAGAGATGAACACGACTGAGCACACATTAACCCCTTTACTAATGTGACATTAGCACTCATTTATGTAGATTCAGCCTTGGTAAGTAGTCAAAATCTCTTTCTAGGAAATAAAGTCTTATAGTGTAATGTGGGAGTATAAACATGTACTTTTATATTCATATATAAAATAAAGTCATGCTGAAAGCAAATTTTCTGTCTACACAGAAGGAAAAGCGCCCCCGCACATGACATAATCAATTCATTTCTTCAAACTGTCTTTCCCCTTATCTGAATGTGTGCACACTATGTATTCTCCTTTTTCTACTCTTTAACAGAGCTAACCACTTGCACTGTTTTGCATCCATTTATCAGACCCTTGGGCTTCCTGGTGGCTCAGTGGTAAAGAACCCACCTGCCAATGTAGGAGATGCAGGTTTGATCTCTGGGTCGAGAAGATCCCCTGGAGGAGGAAATGGCAACCCACTCCAGTATTCTTGCCTGGGGAATCCCATGGACAGAGGAACCTGGCGGGCTACAGTCCAAGGGGCTGCAAAGAGTCAGGCATGACCCAGCGAACACACGACAACAACCAAACACTTGTGTACATTCAACACTTTCTAATGTAAATGCAAGACATAGAGCTAGATACTGACAGAGGTGAAGTTGGATGACATAACATGAAGGGTTTAAAGTGGTTGCCTAAACATTATGTGGCAAATGAGAAAGATTTAAGTAGAAAGAAGAGAGAGCTGAGATAGGTTTAGATAGTGATACTATCACTTGGAGTGAAGAGGTGTTTTTTGCCTAACTTTTTCTTTTGACTGCTCAGATTTTATCTATATAAACGAAAAACATGAAGATGAAATCATTTTAAATCTTAAGTCTTTTCTTTCTTCATAATTCTGCAGAATATGTTTCAGTAAGGACTGAACTGTTAGTTGCTGTATCTTCTTAATCACATTGGAGGTTTGTGTGACAGTGCCAGGCTTGATTCCATCAGAGCAGGGACACAGAGATCAGACAGGTGCGCAAAATTCTCCTTTCTTTAGGACGAGCAACTGCTATTATGGAAGTGAGAGTGTCCTTCCAGTATGCTCACCCAGGAACCTTTCTCAGCTAGGCAGATGGCAAAGCTCATTGACTATGCTGACAGTCTGCAGATAAATGGAAGTTTTACTTGGCCAATCTATGCACTGCTAAAAATCAGGAAAAGAGTAAAAATACAAAAAAAGTATGCATCTGAAAAGAATGAGGACAGTCATAGTTAGAAATAGTGTAAGACCTTGCCTATCATGTTGACAAAGCTTAACTCCAGAAGTCATACAACAATATTACTAGGAACCAAACTGATAGACTTCTCCCACACAGGGAAATTAAAAAAAAAAAATGAAATAGATTAAGCTAAATAGGAAAATATAGAAATGCAAATAAAATGAAAGAAAATAATTGACTTTAGACTGAAAAATAGATTTTTCTTAGGTGTGTATTTTTTTAAATTTTTAATTGGAGGATAATGGCTTTCAAACATTGTGTTGGCTTCTGCCATACAACAGTGTGAATCAGTCACAAGTATACGTATGTCCCCTCCCTCTTCAGCCTCCCCACAGCCCTCCACCCCACCCTACCCCCCTAGGTTATCACAGAGCCCCAAGCTGAGCCCCCTCTGTCCATGCAGCAGCTTCCCCCTGGCTGCCTATTTTACACATGATAGTGTATATATGTCAATGCCACTCTCTTATTTGTTCCCCCTCTCCTGCCCCTGCTGTGTCCAAAGTCTGTTCTCTACGTCTCTATTCCTGCCTTGCAAATCGGCTCATTAGTACCATTTTTCTAGATTCCGTGTACACGTGTTAGTATACAAATTTTGATTTTCTGACTTATTTCACTCTATATAACAGGCTCTAGGTTCATCCACCTTACTAGAACTGACTCAACTGTGTTCATTTTACGGCCAAGTAATATTCCATTGTATATATGTGTCACAGATTCTTCATCCATTCATCGGCAATGGACATCTAGGTTGCTTCCACGTACTCGCTATTGCACATAGTGTTGCTGTGGACACTGGGGTACACATGTCTTTGTCAATTATGGTTTTCTCAGGGTATATGCATATATGGGTAGCATTTGGATTGCTGGGTCATATGGTAGTTTTATTCCTAGTTTTTTAAGGTATGTATTTTTTTTCATTTTTTTACAGAAAAAAATTAGCTTCCTGCTTATTCTCAGTTTGTATGCTGCAATTTGCATTATCAGAGTTGTTTAAAGAAACATAATATGGCTTTAGTGAGTTTACAATGTAGATAATATTTCAAATGCATGCAGGTGATACAATTACATATTTTAGTTTCTTTAGTGTTTTGATATTTTTGAATAATCGATGGCTTTCTGTTGCCATATGCTAATGCTTTTCATTTTTGTCCTTCTCATTGTTTAATAATTTTAAAGCTGTCACCCATGTTCAATCATTCTCATAATCTCATCTTTTCAAACACACATCCCCTCAAAGCACAAAATATCAAAATGTTCTAGGATTTTGCATTCAGCAGAATGCAGGCTCCATGGGAGCAGGTCGCTGCCTTGTTTATCTCCCTTTCATAAGCTCCTGTGGTATCTTGCAGGAGTGGAGATTCTCCTCCTCTTCTTGAAGTCAAGTGTTAATATCAAGATCTACAGTGTTTCAATGGATTCTGAAGTTCTCATTAAAACAAAAACTATAATTCCAAACTCCATCTCCATATATTTATCTGTAAAGTGCCCATGTGAGACCCTCGGATTTCTCTTAAAATCTTCTTAGGCAAGAAAGGATTAGTTATCCTAACACGCCTTTCACACAGGGGTGAAATGCACTATTATAAAATCTTAGTGGGAGCCTCTCTGACTCATGAGAGGAAGTTCTACTCCATTAAAGGCACAAGCCTTCAGAGTGTTCTGTCTAAAACCATTTGACCTCTGAGTTATCCCTGACACGCAGACCTGGGAGGAGCAGCAGGACCAGTAGCAGACATTATTCTAAGATAACTGAGAGGTGTGCTAGCTGACTTCTCCCCTGGCCTCACTGCAAACAGGAACAGCCACTGTCCACACGGCACAAGGCCATGATAGTCAAAAGGTCCTCTTGACCAAAAATAACTATAAAATCCTGCTTTGCTTTCACCAATTCCAACATCATCACAGTTTTAATGCCCTTAAGTGCTCTTTAGCTAGCTTAAGCCATTGTTTAAGTTTAAGCAGATAATTAATTTTCTACCAAATTAGCTGAGATTAGTTAATCCAATTATTCATTGCTAACCATCTGCAGAAGAATCTTGGAGAAATAAGAAAAACAATGAGATAGTCTAGGTGACAGAGTAAGATAGGAAGTTTCCAGGAGTACTGAACTGTATCAGGCAGGGTAAATGTTCCAACTTCTAATGAAGTTGAGATGAGAAAGTAAGATGAGAAGTATTTGTGAGCTATGGATACATTTGAAGGAGAGGGCTGGGTATGTTGGTCAGCTAGTGACAACTTAAGAGTTTTGTGCCCTTTCTAAAAGAACTGTGCATTGAAATGATAGCACTGAAACATGTATATTATTAAGTGTGAAACAACATGAGGCAAGTGCTCAGGGCTGGTGCACTGGGATGACCCAGAGGGATGGGATGGGGAGGGAGGTTCAGGATGGGGAACACATGTAAATCCATGGCTGATTAATGTCAATGTATAGCAAAAACCACTATAATATTGTAAAGTAATTAGCCTCCAACTAATAAAAATAAATGAAAAAAATTAAAAAACAAAAATAAAATAAAAGAACTGTGCAAATACCTCTGTCACCACCACAAACTATACTTGTCTTTGGAAGAAGAAAGTTTTTACATATGCTGAAAGTAATAAAACCTTAAATCTTTTCTGCACTCCCTTTCCCAATGCAACCAAATTATTTTACAAATGTCAGCTGTATATGGCACAGGGGAGCTGTTTTCCCCTCAGCAACTGGACTTTGCAAACCTAGCTGATACGGAGATGGATAGAGTGAGTGGAGGAAGTGATGAGCGTGAAGAGTAGGCAGCAGAACCAGAAGAATCACCTATTAACAGCAGAAAGGCCAACATCCCCTAAACACAGAGAACTTTATCCTTTTTTCTAACCCATAACATCTAAGGGGAAATTACCTTCTAGAAGAATTATATCCTGCTCTTTACTCTGCATGCAGTGATTGTTTATTTAGTGTTAAATCATGCAAGATATTCCAATAATACATGTACTATAGTGAGAACAGAAAAGAATTATTTGTTAAAGCAAGAGAATGATTTCCGGGGGAGGGGTGGGGGATGATAGTGGTTTTCTTAAATTAGATTTTCTATTTGCTGAGCAGAACTTTAATTATGTATTGTGTAGTCAATAGTCAGCATTCTTGCATCCAGATTGTTAAGCAGAGTTTCAAGATAACAGAGTACTTATCTCATGGTAGTGGCCTTTTGAGAGGCTTACTTTGAGCACATGTATTTCCAGCTAGACTTTAATGTAAGGCAGTTTTTAGGAGAAAATGTGTGTGTTTGCGGTTCCTCTTGATTCAAAGAGTGTTTGGCCATGCATGGAATTGTTACATAGATCTAAAGAGCTTGTGTTAAGCCCCCCTCCCTGAGTGAAGTGCTCAGTGATTAACTGAGTGCAAAGTACAAAGTGATATTGTTATTAGTATATTTTTAATTTCAACTACCATTCATTCAGGTAGGCACTGTACTAGGGGTTGGAGTGATTAAAAATAAACAAAACTGCTCTACTCTTGAATACCCTCACATACAAGAAAAAATAATGGATACAAAAATACATAATTTTAAAAGAATAATGTAAGTGAATTCTCTGCAAAGTGGTCGAATTGCTAGGAAGCGTGAAAGGCTAATTCTGCCTAAGACACAGAATACAAATAGGATGCAATGTCTATTCTCTGAGCTTGTTTGAGACAAGGTTCTTAGCCATGGTTGGAATAGCAACAGAGACAAAATTTATTCAACAAAAGGGCCTATGACTAAATGGGAAAAAAAGAGAGAACTGTTTGGTGAAATCAAAGCTGCAGAAACAGTGTGACAGAATCAAGAGCCATGTCCATAACACAGTAGGAGAGACAGAAACAATGGCAGATACACCAGCAAATGTAAATGAGGCAAAATTTCACGTGTTTGGAGAAAAACAAATTCCAGAATCTGTCCTCAGCCTCCTCTTGTTGGATGGGCAGGAGCCAACCTGTGAAGTGGGTGCAGGCCACCCCAGCACACGTGGGGGTCAGGCTGAGGCTATTAGCACTTCAAGAGCACAGAGTGACAGGCAAGTCCTGGAAAGTCAGCAAATAAGGCTGAAATGTGGGGACAGGCGGGGGACCTGCGGGGAAGTCAGAGAGAACTTCACTGGGAATTCTGCTCCATCTCGCAGGTCCCAGAGGTCAGCAGACTATACCAAGATAGAGCTGCATCTAAGGTGGGTCACTCCAAAGACAGTTGCTTCCAAATGGGATATAATGCAAAACATTCCACAAGGAAGGAAGTGTTGCTAACCTTTGACTTAGAAGTATTGTCAAAAGCTCTGGTCAAGAGAAAGCTTTATCTCCAGGAATGTTCGCCATCCCAGGAGAGTCTCTGCACTTGTGGTATATGTTTTTATTATTGGTACCATTTCAACCATCGCAAGCATGGCATGTCTTAGACGTCAGCATAAACTGAACAATGCTTATGAAACATTCATCAGTCATTGCATACTCCTGCCTTCACGTGTCCAAGGGAAATATGTCTAAAGATTCCAGACTCACCAAAAGTGTAAGATTATACGCATATATATCAGAGGAAGATTTATCATGGTAATAAAAAACGAATGGAAATTTCAGGGTAGGAGCATTTGCACAGTGACATGTTCCTGTAGGGGAAAGGAGGACTATAAAGGAGAGGCAAGAGTTTCAGTTTACTCCCTTGTCTTTAACTGAAAGGGACAGTTAGATAACAATGATATTAACATGTCAATTTGTGTTAATACTAACATTATCATCATAAAGATAAATGATAAATAGTTAATTATCTATTAACTATTTAATAGTTAATAAATAAATAACTAGTTAATAAATAAATAAATAGTTTCATTATTGAGGGCTTCCCTGGTGGCTCAGAGAGCAAAGAATCTGCCTGCAATGCAGGAGACCTGAGTTCTATCCCTGGGTTGGGAAGATCCCTGGAGAAGGGAATGGCAACCCACTCCAGTATTTCTACCTAGAGAATTCCACGGACAGAGGACTCAAGTAGAAGTGGCTGAGCATCAGTCTGACTTTCCCGCCTGTGCTTTCACCACGATGGCGGTGCCATAAATTAAGATAAAAGTTCAGCATAAGCTGAGGGACAGCAACGCTTTCTGTTGAAAAGAATGAGGGTCACAACACTACAGGATCCCCTCGTGGCCACATAGAGAAGAAAGCTGACTTCAGAGACTGAAGCCTGGGGCACAGAGAATCTCTGCGTTCTCAGCACTGCAGTGCTTGCCCTTAAAAGGCTGAGTGTTATCATCCGTGCCTTTGCCCACTTTGAACCCTCAGCATCTCTCATTCCCTGTTGCTCGTCTGACTCCTCTGAAATTCATGAGATGCGTGGATTCTTTACTTCCTGGTGACACCTTCCGTGGTTACTCGGTCTGGGTGATGTGTTCTGTGGAGTCATTACATTCCGCACCTTGGTGACCACTGTCTTTTCACATAGTAATTGAGTTAGTTTGTTGTGTGTCTGCCTGCCTCTCTTAGGGGACTGTGAACCCCTTGAGGGGAGAAAAAATGGCCTTAGGTATTTGTGACGCTCTGGGATTAGCCTGTTTCCAGCATCCGAGTTCAAATAAGCTTTTAAAAAATTTTTAACCTAAACTTAAATTAAATTTGAAGGATAATTGCTTTACAATATTGTGTTGGTTTCTGGCATACATCAACATGAATCAGCCACAGGGACACATAAGTCCCCTCCCTCTTCAACCTCCTTCCTACCTTCCATGTACCCCAGTGTCCATTGCAGCATTATTTACAACAGCTCGGATATGGGAGTGACAGAGTTAAAGCTTAGGCAGGCCATCCAAGGCCCTTTAAGGAGGTGGTGAACATTCTCACTCATGCCTCCCTTAAGCCTTGTGCAACAACATATCTTGCCTGAGAACTGGCCTTTCTTTAGGGTCACACAGCACTTAGACTCTATATTAATAATTATAACAAATCTTGCCTAGGAACTTGTTTCTCAGGACTTGAACCCCTGATTACACAGCAACAGAGTATCTCACCCAGAGACATTGCCTGGAACCCTGTTCTCCCTGGCTCATCTTGTGCCAAAGTTATCTCAGGATGTATGCCTTGGGAAAGGGTCTGGTGGAACTCTTACAACCTTGAGGTATTCTTTTTATCCATTCTCAGCAGCTAGTTGAGAAGTATATAAGGTCCCACTTAAACTACTGAGGTGGTAGTCTCCTGCCAGCTTCTGACGTCTATGTCAGAAGATTTTTCTGTCACTTTCACTTTAAAGAAAATCTACACAAAGTTCTGAGTAACTGAGACAGTCTTTGGTCCCAAAGTTAAACCTTCTCCTTAAGAGACCACGAATCTGGCTGCACCATTCACCGTTGCTCCTGATAGCAACCTAGATGTCCAGCGACAGATGAATGGATATAGAAGCTGTGGTACATATATACAATGGAATATTACTTATCCATAAAAAATGAATGCATTTGAGTCAGTGCTAATGAAGTAGATGAACCTAAGCCTATTATACA
Organism: Cervus canadensis; assembly: GCF_019320065.1. Classification (NCBI taxonomy): domain Eukaryota; kingdom Metazoa; phylum Chordata; class Mammalia; order Artiodactyla; family Cervidae; genus Cervus; species Cervus canadensis. The sequence continues at coordinate 24,290,754 of NC_057408.1, read as the reverse complement.
GAGTGAAGTAAGTCAGAAAGAGAAAGAAGCTGGCTAACTCTGTTGTAGAGATGACTTGTGACAGAGGCTAAATGAACATATCTATTGCATTCTTTTAAATTACTGAGAAGTAGATTTCAATTAATGTACAAAAAAAATCTGATATTGAAGATACCTGCAGTCATTTCTTGGTATCCCTTGGAGACTGGTTCCAGGGTCCCCACAGATACCAAAATCTAAGATGCTCAAGTCCTTATAGAATAGCACAGTATTTGCATGTAAACTATTTATCAGTAATTCCTCCTCGATACCTTAAATCATATCCAAATTATGTATAATACCAAACACAATGAAAATGCTAGATAAATAGTTGCCAGTATATGGAAACTTCAAGTTTTTCTTTTTGGAATTCTCTGGAATTCCCGTCCCCCACCCCCATATATTCAACCCACAGTTGATTCAATCTACAGATGCAGAATCCACAGCTATGGAGGGCCGAGTGTGTGTGTGTCTATAGTTATAAACATTCACTATAGTGAAGTGGAATACTTATTAATGGACATAATTAAGAAGAGGTTTAATCAGTACTATCTTCCTAGATTCCATATGTGGAGGGAGGGGACATATGTATACCTGTGGCTGATTCATGTTATTGTAGGGCAGAAACCAACACAACATTGTAAAGCAATTACCCTACAATAAAAAATAAATTTAAAAAATAATTGAAAAGAAGCATCAATACTTAGAGTTAAGATGCAACTATAAAAATAGGTCACCCCTACATGTTATAGGTACTTAAACTCTGTAAGTGAGAACTTTTATATTCTGATAAAGTGTTTTCATTGATAGAAAAAAAGAAGAGATTTAAAGACCAACTGTCATAGATCTTGAAGAAGAAATTACGTCAATGAATATAAAATAGCTAGATTATATTAGCTTTATTTTATATTCTTATCAAAAATATCCTGTAATTCTATGTGGTTTTGAATGAGTAATGAGTTGAGAACAGTCCTTCAGGGTGGACATTTCTAAGCCCACCCTTACTAACTGTTCCACAGAGACCTGGTCTCTGTGCTGCATTAATAAAATGATGGAGTCCGGCACAACACAAGGATGTGTGTTGGTCGTACGGTGATCTGGCTCTGTGGGTAGTGTGATGGTCAAGGCAGAGCCAGAGTGGGAGAAGAGAGGACACATTTATGTTGATGAAGACGCATAATTGCCCTCAATATGGCAAGCAAAATCAAGAGCAATCTACAACACACCAATAAGAGAGGACAGAACCAAAACATTACTGTAGGAACAAACTTCTCCTAAAAGAGAATTTTCCAAAACTATTTCATTGGAAGAATTGATCACTGACATAGCGGAAAGGTTAGCACCCAAGAAATTCCACCAATGCAAGACAGCTTTGTTGCTTTGATGTCAACAGTGACCTGGGTCACCTAAAGAAGTTGAAGACAGAAACCAAGAGATAACTTTCAAAAAACTCCAGAACTCCAACTTCTGGGCATGTGGAAAGGAACTGTGGCTCAGGACAGCAGCTATTTCCCAATCAGTAAGGATTTTAAGAACCACTACAGATGCCCTGGTGGGAACAGGCTGCCCATCAAGCATGCAGGCTACAAAGTAGAGATCTCAGGGGAGGATCGTTTTCTTCCTCCATAAGTAATAAGCTGAGTCCTTAGCTGATCTCTTTAGACAGAGTCAAGATCTACTTGGCTTCTTGTAGTCCAGTACAAGTACTGCAAGTGAAGATCTTGTAGTCAAGATCTATAAGATCTTCTAGGTTTGGCTGATATTCCACTGTCACCCGTCAGACAGGCGGACCTCCCAGCCTCCTGGCCCACTCGTCCTTGACTTCTCCTCTCATCCTGCCCCACATTCAGCTGGACCCCGTGCAGCTAAGTCTTTCGTGTATGTAAGGAGTCCTTCCTGTATGTGAGGAGTGCTAACTGCTGGCTTCCGTCGATGCTGACCCCTGAGAAATGATGCCTCTCTCTCCAAGTCAGGCCTGTAGCTTTCTATTTACACAGGCGTAGCTGGTGCCCCTCTTGGCTGCAGATGTAGAGAGATGTAAAATCTGCTTCCTCAGCAGGCTGGCGGGGAATCAGGCTGGGGGGAGGGTAGCTTCTTATTTACAGTACAATCTGAAAACAGGTTTCCTCATTACACAGAAACTTGGCCACCTGGACACTTCCTATATCACAGCCTTAACATACCGCCTGCTCCACACTTGCAGCAGCTCAGGGGTTTTCAAATTAATCACTGCACTCCCTCTGCTGTGCACTGAGAGCTGATATTATATGGGGCTGAACCACCCTTTCTCACAGCAGTCAGAGAATACCTGAGTCTGTGATCCTTCTAAACCACCCACCAAATTCCTCAGTCTGTCTCTGCATTGAACTGTTTCTCATCCTCATTGGATTGATATAATCTCCTTTTCTTGCTTTAATAATAAATGATGTTTCTGGCCTATGATGGGTTTACCAGATGGCACTAGTGGTAAGGAATCTGCCTGCCACTGCAGGAGATGTGAGAGATGTGGGTTCAATCCCTGAGTCAGATAGATCCCCCTGGAGAGGGAAATGGCAACCCACTCCAATACCCTTGCCTGGAGAATCCCATAGACAGAGGGGCATGGCAGGCTACAGTCCATAGGGGCACATGCAGTCAGACACAACTGAAGTGACTTAACACACACTGGGCCATGATGTAAATAAGTCAGTTCAGTTCAGTCACTCAGTCGTGCCTGAATCTTTGCAACCCCATGGACTGCAGCATGTCAGGCCTCCCTGTCCTTCAATAACTCTGGGACCTTGCTCAAACTCATGTCCATTGAGTCGGTGATGCCATCCAACTATCTCGTCCTTTGTCGTCCCCTTCTCCTCCCACCTACAATTTTTCCCAGCATCAGGGTCTTTTCCAGTGAATCAGTGCTTCCCATCAGGTGGCCAGAGTATTGGAGTTTCAGCTTCAGCATCAGTCCTTCCAATGAATATTCAGGACTGATTTCCTTTAGGATGAACTGGTTGGATCTCCTTGCAGTCCAAGGGACTCTCAAGAGTCTTCTCCAACATCACAGTTCAAAAGCATCCATTCTTCAGCGCTCAGCTTTCTTCATGTTCCAACTCTCACACCCATACATGACTGCGGGAAAAACCATAACTTTGACTAGATGGACCTTTGTTGGCAAAGTATAGTCTCTGCTTTTTAATATGATGAATAGGTTGGTCACAGCTTTTCTTCAAAGGAGCAAGAGTCTTTTAATTTCATAGCTGAAGTCACCATCAGCAGTGATTTTGGAGCCCAAAAATATAGTCTGTCACTCTTTCCATTGTTTCCCCATATATTTGCCATGAAGTGATGCGACCCGATGCCATGTTTGTTTTTTGAATGTTTTTAAGCCAGCTTCTTCACTCTCTTTCACTTTCATCAGGAGGCTCTTTAGTACCTCTTCACTTTCTTCCATGAGTGGTGTCATCTGCATATCTGAGGTTATTTATATTTCTCCCAGCAATCTTGATTCCAGCTTGTGTTTCATCCAGTCTGGCATTTCACATGATATACTCTGCATAGAAGTTAAATAAGCAGGGTGACAATATACAGCCTTGATTTATTCCTTTTCCTATTTGGAACCAGTCTGCTGCTCCATGTCCAGTTTTAACTGTTGCCTTTTGACCTGCATACAGATCTCTCAGGATGCAGGTCAGGTGGTCTGGTATTTGCATCTCTTTAGGAATTTTCCACAGTCTGCTGTGATCCACACAGACAAAGGCTTTGGTATAGTCAATAAAACAGAAGTAGATGTTTTGATGGAACTCTCTTGCTTTTTTGATGATCCAATGGATACTGGCAATTTGATCTCTGGTTCCTCTGCCTTTTCTAAAACCAGCTTGAAACACCTGGAAGTTCACATTTCATGTATTGCTGAAGCCTGGCTTGGGGAATTTTGAGCATTACTTTACTAGCGTGTGAGATGAGTGCAATTGTGCGGTAGTTTGAACATTCTTTGGCATTGCCTTTCTTTGATTGGAATGAAAACTGACCTTTTTCAGTCCTGTGGCCACTGCTGAATTTTCCAAATTTGCTGGTATATTGAGTGCAGCACTTTCACAGTATCATCTTTTAGGATTTGAAATGGCTCAAGTGGAATTTTATCACCTCCACTATCTTTGTTCATAGTGATGCTTCCTAAGTCACACTTGGCTTTGCATTTCAGGATGTCTGCCTCTAGGAGGGTGATCACACCATCGTGGTTATCTGGGTCATGAAGATCTTTTTGTATAGCTCTTCTGTGTATTCTTCCCAACTCTTCTTAATCTTCTGCTTCTGTTAGGTCCATACCATTTCTGTCCTTTACTGTGCCCATCTTTGCACGAAATGTTCCCTTGGTATCTCTAATTTTCTTGACGAGATCTCTAGTCTTTCCCATTCTATTCTTTTCTTCTGTTTCTTTGCATTGATCACTGAGGAAGGCTTTCTAATCTCTCCTTGCTACTTTCTGGAACTCTGCTTTCAAATGGCTATATCATTCCATTTCTCCTTTGCCTTTAGCTTCTCTTCTTTTCTCAGGTATTTTTAAGGCCTCCTCAGACCACCATTTTGCCTTTTTGCATTTCTTTATCTGGGGGATGGTATAAATAGCCAGCTAGTTCTGGTTTTGCCTCCCCTTTTGTCTTAGGTTATTTGTTCTCAGTGGTTTCTAACTACAATCTCTCCCCACAGTTTCTTCACCTTTGATCCATCTTTCCCTTTTATTTATTGATTGTTTTGTTTTTAATATCTCTCATTCAGGATCTGTGACTGCTGACTATGGATCCTCACTTCCAGGAATTCTCGGTGCTGAAGTTACTAACCTTGTCTTCTGAAGAATATTTTTAAGAGTCTCCACTGATATTTTCACAGAGACACATGAAGCCTTTTCATCTGGGATTGGGCCACATGAGTCACCAACTTGTTTTGGAGAGGGTGTATACGCAGATTCCTTTAAAAAGCTAGGAATAAAAATACTATGACCCAGAAATCCCACTACTGAGCACATACTCTGAGAAAACCTTAATTCAAGAGGACACATTTATCCCAATGTTCACTGTAGCATTATTTACACAGCCAGGACATGGAAGCAACCTAGGTGTCCATCGACGGATGAACGGATAAAGAAGGTGTGGGACATGTATACAATGGACTATTACTTGGCCATAAAAAGGAATGAATTTGAGTCAGTTGTAGTTAGGTGGATAAACCTAGAGCCTGTTATACAAAGCAAGTCAGAAAGAGAAAAACAAATGCCATATATTAATGCATATATATGTATATATATGTGGGATCTAGAAAAATGGTTCTGATGAACCATTCCTGCAAGGCAGGAATAGAGACACAGACATAAAGAATGGACTTGTGGACACAGTGGGGGAAGGAGAGTGGGGTGAGTAGAGAGAGGAGCATGGACACACACTACCACGTGTGAAACAGCTGGTAGGGACCTGGAGCACAGCGCAGCGAGCTCAGCGTGGTGTTCTGTAAGGGCCTGGACGGGGGATGGGGGGAGGCTCAAGAAGGAGGAGTATATATACACACACCTATAGCTGATTCACATGGCTGTACAGCAGAATCCAGCGCAACACTGGAAGGCAATTATCCTCCAATTAAAAATAATTTTTTTTTTAAATAATGGGGGGAGAAAGGAATTGATTGAATACACATTTGGCCTAATTATGGACCACCAGGCCAGTCTCCAGGAGGAGACATCAGCCGGAGTTACTTCTTACTCTTTCCACTTCCGTGCAGCACCCAGTTTCAGCCCACTTCAGAGAAGATGGCGGTACTGTGTGTCACATGCAAAGCTTTTACTGTGTCCCATGCAAGGCTTTAGGAGGCTCTTAGGAACTATTTATAGACTGGGGCTCCCTGTGTTTTGGTCTTCAGAGGTGGCTTACTCCCCCCAATAACTACTGGCCAAGGACAGCACAGCCTGAAGGCAGCCATGGGGGAACAGCACTTCCTATGTCATCCTTAACAAGCCCAGAGTTCCCTACATGGACATGTCTCAAGGTCAAAGGGTAAGTCCAAATGCTTTTCTGCCAGTGACTCTATGGGTGAACCCTCAACATGGCCATAAGCCAAAAAAAATAGACCTTTATACATGAATACTTTCTTTAAGTTTTAGAGTCATTTATATTTTCTGGAACATTCACAGAGTCAGCAAGTTATAAAGCACTTCCTGTGACATCTGGCCTTCCATACGACCAGAGAGGAAAGAAAAAGACAGGTTGCTGTCATACAGACAGCTCTTTAGCCAGCAGGATGGAGATCATCCTCCCACTGCTGTTTTGCTGACGATAACATAATATTAAGTTACAGCCTCCCAAACAGTCACACGGCAGATGAGAAACTAGGAAGCAGGAAAGAGGAAAAGGGATCCTAGTATACCCATCACAGCCCTAACACCTCACAGCAAACGCTCACTGTTGGCTGGGGGAGATGAATCAAGACGCAGGTGGCTGGAGGCGAACCTAAGGGACGAAAACTGCATCACAGTCAAGCCGGGGGGTTTGACTCAGCCTGTTTCTCCCTGACCCACTGGGGTCCATATCCCAGGACCCATATCCCATAAGCCATCCAGCTTAACAAATCCTTCTCATCTAAGGACTGCATGTGACCCAAGGCTGCCCAGCTAAAACCCAGGAGATGACTGTGTTGATGGTTCGGCGTTAAAAATACATCTAGAACCCTGGACAGACTAGAAACCCTATTAGCTATTCACATAAAATTCGCAGAATTGAATATGTATCTGGGTTATGTTCTCCAGTATCTGCCTACCTCCTTCAGCCTCTGGGTTTGATAATTCCTCAGGAACAACTCAGAAAACCAAACAGCATTTAGGGTATATGAGTTATTCAACATGATCTGATACAATAACTTGAAGAAATTTAATAAGTAATAAATAAAATTTAACAAACAAAAAGAATGAAATAATGCCATTTTTAGCAACATGGATGGACCTAGAAATTATCATACTAATTGAAGTAAGTCAGGCAAAGATCAGATCATATAATATCACTTACATGTGGAATCTAAAATATGACACAAGTGACCTTATTTACAAAACAGAAACAGACTCACAGACATAGCAAACAAACTTATGATTATCAAAGGAGGAAGAGGGAGGGATAAACAGTAGTTTGGGATTAACAGATACATATTACTGAATATAAAATAGATAAACAATAGGGATCTACTGTATAGCACAGGAAACATTAAATATCTTGCAATAATGTGTAAAACGCCATGACAAATCTATTTGTCATATTATTAAATGTCAGTGCATTAAAAAGCAGAGACATCACTTTGCCGACAAAGGTCTGTATAGCCAAGGCTACAGTTTTTCCAGTAGTCATGTACAGATGTGAGAGCCGGACCATAATGAATGCTGTGTGCCAAAGAATTGATGCTTTCGAATTGTGGTGCTGGAGAAGACTCTTGGAAGTCCCTTGAACTTCAAGGAGATCAAACCATTCAATCCTAAAGGAAATCAACCCTGAATATTCATTGGAAGGACTGAAGCTGAGGTTCCAATACTTGGTCCCCTGATGCAAAGAGCTGACTCATTGGAAAAGACCTTGATGTTGGGAAAGATTGATCACAAAAGGAGAAAAGGGTGACAGAGGATTTCACACTTAGATGGCATCACTGACTCAATGGACATGACCCTGAGCAAACTCCAGAAGATAGTGGGGGACAGAGGAGCCTGGCACTCTGCAGTCCATGAGGCTGCAAAGAGTCAAACGCAACTTAGAGACTGAACAACGAAAATATATAATAGAAGAATCTGAAAAAGTATACATCTATATGTATAATGGAATAAATTTACTGTATACCTAAACTAGCACAACATTTTAAATAAACTATCCTTCAATTTTAAAAGAAGAAAAAAAAAAACAGCTAAGCAAATTTTGAATCTAATAAATCTAATTTCCCAGTAACTCTAGCCGAAATCCCAAAACTCTGTTGGAGGGCAATTTAGTCTAACTTCAAAATAGGATTTATAATAGGAACTGATATAAAAATTTCTTAATATGTAGCTCTTTAGTTGTTTTCATTTAATTAACATTGGGATATTCTAATTAATAAAAGTCTTTATGACAAGTAAGCATAAAATGTATCAATATTAATAAACAAAAGCCAGTCAAAATTTTTAAAAATGAAACGTAATTTTAACTATACACTTTGTAAACATATAGTTACCTATCAAACATGATTATAAAAATGAACAATTGTACAGACTTTCGGGAATTCTTATGACATGTGGTGCAAAACTGATCTAGAAAAGTCAAATTTTTCAGAAACTATTAAATTCAATATAAGATTTCAAGTCAGATTTGCAATTTATAACCTAGACAAATTTTTTGAGGGACCATGCATGATTTTCTTGCCTCTGAATTATTCTGCTTCTTTGAAAGTACTTATATGGTAAATATATTCATATTTTATAAATATAAAAATATTGTATTTTTACTATAAAATATTATAGCAAATATCAGGCCCGCTTTTGTATTTAACCCAAAATTTTGTGGTCCCTTCAAGCTTGGGGTGATTTTTTTTTTTTAATGTTTATTGAATTTGTTTCAGCATTACTTCTGCTTTATGATTTTTTGGGTTTTTGGCTGTGAGGCATGTGGGATCTCAGCTTCCAGACCAGGGGTGGAACCTGTACCTCCTGCACTAGAAGACTAAGTCTTAACCCCTGGACCACCAGGGAGGTCCCTCGGTGGTAATCTTTTAATTGATTATTTAAATTGTATTTAAAGTATGCCTTCAGTAAACTGTTCCTTTTTTTCTACTTTTGGATATGTGTTCCAAGCTTTTGTAAGATCTGTACTTACTTGAAGATAATTAAAATATTCTTGCCATCTAATTACATTGTTAAACACATTTTTTAATATTCTTATTAACTTTATCTAATGTTTAACACATACTGTTAAAATGTTCAGATGTTATCTTTTGAGTATACTTTTTCTCATCAATTTCAATTCTAATGACTACAATTAACATAAATAATTACTTGTACAAGAAGACTGAACATTTTATGATGTGGTTGTATGAGGGAGTTATTTGATGTTAAAATTAACATTGAAAAAAAGACGTATAATTTTCTGTAAGTACAGAAACCAGCATTCCTGTAAAGATCTAAATTCTCTGAAGAATAATTTGCAAAAGAGGGCTCAATATTCCATAATGATTTTAGAAAAGTTTTCTACCATTCCTCATTTTAAGTGGATAATGTTACACTAAGAAGTAAAAACAAAGTTATTTTGTGCTGCATCCTTTCCCAAGGCTTCTTCATTGATTTCTTTAGAAAGAATTCTCTGTGGTAACAAATATGCCTTTGTATTGCAGACCTTAATCTTGCAAGTTCTCTTAATACTCTTTGTTATCTTTGTGATCATAACAAAGGTCAAGTTCAATTCAACATTGAAGAGTCCCTTACATTTTGGCACTACAAAAGGTGTCAAAGATACAAATGAGAAAACCAAATTACCCTTCCCTGGAGAGTCTCTCAGTCTGCTTACAAACTGCCAAACAGATTATTTCAGTATAACGCTCAAAGTGTCTTGATAAAATTCATCCCAGAAAGTATGGAAGGAGAACAGAATACTTTGTCAAGCCTGAAAGGTATCAGGAAAGGCTTTTTGAAGGAAAGGATGGATGATGTATGTTCTTCAGAAATAAGGAAGACTATGTCAGTTGAAGAAAGTAATTAAATGTATTTATAACAGCAAGGGGAAGAATTAATAGATAAGCAAGCCCTTTGGTAAGGAATGCTTAATGAAACAAATAAATTGCATTTCAGCCAATAGCTAAATTATTTCAACATGTAAAGTGCCTTTCTATGTATCATCTACCATGAGAAGATTTTTATCATTTTCAAGAGTGCTCATTAATGAGAATGCACAGTAATATTCTCGTTACTTAGAGAATAATATAAATCAGAGTCAACATTTAAAACTAAGTACCCGTACACTTCATGGCAAATAGATGGGAAAACAGTGGAAACAGTGTCAGACTTTATTTTCTAGGGCTCCAAAATCACTGCAGATGGTGATTGCAGCCATGAAATTAAAAGACGCTTACTCCTTGGAAGGAAAGTTATGACCAACCTAGATAGCATATTAAAAAGCAGAGACATTACTTTGTCAACAAAGGTCTGTCTAGTCAAGGCTATGGTTTTTCCAGTGGTCATGTATGGGTGTGAGAGTTGGACTGTGAAGAAAGCCGAGCACTGAAAAATTGATGCTTTTGAACTGTGGTGTTGGAGAAGACTCTTGAGAGTCCCTTGGACTGCAAGGAGATCCAACCAGTCCATCCTAAAGGAGATCAGTCCTGGGTGTTCTTTGGAAGGACTGATGCTGAAGCTGAAGCTCCAGTACTTTGGTCACCTCATGCGAAGAGTTGGCTTATTGGAAAAGACCCTGATGCTGGGAGGGATTGGGAGCAGGAGGAGAAGGGGACGACAGAGGATGAGATGGCTGGATGGCATCACCGACTCGATGGACATGAGTTTGATTAAACTCCGGGAGTTGGTGATGGACAGAGAAGCCTGGTGTGCTGTGACTCATGAGGTCGCAAAGAGTAAGACACTGAACTGAACTGAATTGAACCCGTATATTAAACAGCATTTTACAAATATTACCTCATTAAGTCTCATATTAACCCCAAGGGTAGATAGGTAGATACTATTATGCTTAAGGTATAGTGACACTAACTAAAGAGTACAGGGTCTAATAATTTTGCAATGAAGTTAAGTTACATATCTAATGTGTTAGTAGTTGTAGTTGTGTTGAGTTGGACACGACTGAGCACACCACAGATGGATTCAAAGCCAGGTAATCTGTCTCCAGACGCTTTTTCCAAACTATGCCATCTTCACTCAAGATCATGACTGTTTCTAGCTGGTAAGTAACAAACTTATGACAAAGCACATAGATGAAGTAGGAAGTAGAAACAGAGAAAGTGTGATTCTCATAAGAATTCCCAAGATTGGATATGACTTGCACAGGCTAGAAGGAAGTTGGCATGATGGAAGAGATATCCATGTGCCAAAAGAAATTGATCATAGTTTCAAATGTAGCCAAGTACACTGGTCCAGTAGTAGCAGAGAATAAAATTTAACAAGTAGTGCCAAGTTATGGTCATAAATTACCAAGATGGCCTCCAACTTTTTTGTAGCCTCTTCAAAAACAGAATAGATCTTCCAGAATTTCCCTCACTGCCCTATACCATCCGTTTCTGAAGTTGTGTTGATTCTTCTCTCTGTATCACTTATCTTTGCATAAATTAGTTTATTATAAGTCCCTTTGCAATCATGGTTACTTATTTCATGTTTGTACTCATATTCTCTCCAAAGAATAAAGACTACCTCTTATATTTCTTTATTTTTCCTCTCAGATTTTTAAAACAGTGCCATTCATGTTGTTTAGACAGTGAAATGATAACATATAATTGTTCAACCTAAGTAAATGTAGTGTAATTCCAAGAGAGAAAAAGAGAGTGGGAATTTAAATGGTGAGGATTTTGCATGCCTTCTAGTCCATGAGGGGCTTCCCAGATAGTGCTAGTGGTAAAGAATCTGTCTGCCAATGCAGGAGATGCAACAGACATGGGTTCAATCCCTGGGTCACCTAGATAGATCCTCTAGAGTAGGGAATAGCAACCCACTCCACTATTCTTGCCTGGAAAATTCCATGGATAGAGGAAACTGGCACGCTATAGTCCATAGGGTTGCAAAGAGTCAGTCATGACTGAGTGACTGAGCCCACACACAAGCTAGTCTGTGAGCACCCATCTTAGTGTGAAGGTGAGAAGACATGTGAATCAGTGCTCAGCCCAACCGTATTCAGCTTCCTCAGACTATTCATAACATGAGCATTTCAAGATTTGAATGTGAACCCATGGGTTCAAAGGTACGTAGTTTTGTTACAGTATATCACCTGGATACAAGGTGACTAATTCATCGGATGCTCAACTAAAAAGGGTAATTGGCTTCATACTGGAGAGAAAACCTAGTGGGAAATCATATGTTAGACTTCAATGTGGAGATTTTCTAAGAAACTGTCAAGAGAAGTACTTAATTTACACAATCTTCATTTTACAATCCACCTATGGAATCTAAGGAATGTCAGCTGTGACCGTACTGTACCCCCTAAACAGCTTTTACCTGAACTCGTAGAGTGGGCATGTATTAAGGGTCATGGTAGAACTGCTGCTAGAAGGCATTTGGCTGGGAACCCAGGAAGGCCTGAATCTGGTTTTAACTCACAACCTCTCCAACTTGCTGGTACAATGTTTACAAAGAAGCAAATGGGGCTGCCAAAACTTCTTTCTTTGACGTTACCCAGAGTTATGAGACTCAGCCTTCAGATTGTTTTGTGTGTGCTATTTGTGTGTTATCAGGAAGCTTCCATAAGTCTCTTATCCTTATCCATCAGAGGGCAGACAGAATGAAAACCACAATCGCAAAGCCTTGTATAACTCATTGAAATTATGATGAACGCCGTGTAGGGCCACCCAAGACAGACGGATCATAGTGGAGAGTTCTGACAAAACGTGGTCCACTGGAGAAGGGAATGGCAAACCACTTCAATATTCTTGTCCTGAGAAGCCCATGAACAGTATGAGAAAGCAAAAGGATTCTTGGGTACTCCACAAAGGCGCAGACTCGCTTGGGCCTGCGTTTTGCTCCAGTCCCAGGTCCAAGCAGCTCAGGTGACCAGGTGCTTGGCACGCACAGTCGCCCCCAGTGGAAGGCTGCAACTTATTGCCTCCCCCGCTCGGTTTTCTGGAGAAAAGGGAACCCTCTCACACTGTTGGTGGGAATGCAAACTAGTACAGCCACTATGGAGAACAGTGTGGAGATTCCTTAAAAAACTGGAAATAGAACTGCCATATGACCCAGCAATCCCACTCCTAGGCATACACACCGAGGAAACCAGATCTGAAAGAGACACGTGCACCCCAATGTTCATCGCAGCACTGTTTATAATAGCCAGGACATGGAAGCAACCTAGATGCCCATCAGCAGATGAATGGATAAGGAAGCTGTGGTACATATGCACAATGGAATATTACTCAGCCATTAAAATGAATATATTTGAATCAGTTCTAATGAGGTGGATGAAACTGGAGCCTATTATACAGAGTGAAGTAAGCCAGAAAGAAAAACACCAATACAGTATACTAACACATACATATGGAATTTAGAAAGATGGTTTAACGATAACCCTGTATGCGAGACAGCAAAAGAGACACAGATGTATAGAACAGTCTTTTGGACTCTGTGGGAGAGGGCGAGGGTGGGATGATATGGGAGAATGGCATTGAATCATGTAAATTATCATATGTGAAATGAATCGCCAGTCCAGGTTTGATGCATGATACAGGGTGCTCAGGGCTGGTGCAGTAGGATGACCTTGAGGGATGGGATGGGGAAGGAGGTGGGAGGGGAGTTCAGGATGGGGAACACATGTACACTCATGGCTGATTCATGTCAATGTATGGCAAAACCAACACAATATTGTAAAGTAAAAATAAATAAATAAATAAAACTGAAGAAAAAAAAAACAAAAAAAAGGCAAAAAGATATGACACAGAGAGATGAACTCCCCAGGCTGGTAGGTGCCCAATATGCTATGGAGAAGAGTGGAGAAATAACTCCAGAAAGAATGAAGAAATGGAGCCAAAGCAAAAACAATGCCCAGTTGTGGATGTGACGGCGAAGGTGATGGAAGAAAAGTCCAATGCTGTAAGGAACAATTCTGAATAGGAACCTGGATGGTTAGGTCCATGAATCAAGGTAAATTGGAAGTGGTCAAACAGGAGACGGCAAGCATGAACATCGACATTTTAGGGATCAGTGAACTAAAATGAAGAGGAAAGGGCAAATTTAATTCAGATGATCATTATATCTACTACTGTGGGCAAGAATCCCTTACAAGAAATGGAGTCACCATCATAGTCAACAAAAGACTCTGAAATACAGTACTTAGGTGCAGTCTCAAAAATGACAGCATGATCTCTGTTCGTTTCCAAGGCAAACCATCCAATATTAGAGTAATCTAAGTCTATGCCCCAACCAACAATGCTGAAGAAATGAACAGTTCTGTGAAGACCTACATGACCTTCTAGAACTAACACCAAAAAAGATGTCCTTTTCATCACAGAGGATTGGAATGCAAAAGTAGGAAGCCAAGAGATAACTGGAGAAATAAGCAAATTTAGCCTTGGAGTACAGAATGAAGCAGGGCAAAGGCTAACTGAGTTTTGCCAAGGGAACACACTGGTCATAGCAAACACCATTTTCAAACAACACAAGAGACAACACAAGAGAAGACTCTACACATGGACATCAACAAATGATCAATACTAAAATCAGATTG